>NC_069500.1:936112922-936207922 GCF_027579735.1 Bombina bombina | reverse complement strand
CACCCCCCTAACTTAAATATAATTTAAATTAAACGAAATAAATTTAACATAATTAAATAAATTAATCCTATTTAAAACAAAATACTTACCGATAAAATAAACCCTAAAATAGCTACAATATAACTAATAATTACATTGTAGCTAGCTTAGAATTTATATTTATTTTACAGGCAACTTTGTATTTATTTTAACTAGGTACAATAGTTATTAAATAGTTATTAACTATTTAATAACTTCCTAGTTAAAATAAGTACAAATTTACCTGTAAAATAAACCCTAACCTAAATTACAATTACACCTAACACTACACTATAATTAAACTAATTACCTAAACCCCCTACAATTAATTACAATTAAATTAAACTACGAAAAAAACAAAACACTAAATTACAGAAAATAAAAAAAGAAGTACAAGAGTTTTAAACTAATTACACCTAATCTAATCCCCCTAATAAAATAAAATAAAGCCCCCCAAAATAATAAAATTCCCTACCCTATACTAAATTACAAATAGCCCTTAAAAGGGCCTTTTGCGGGGCATTGCCCCAAAGTAATCAGCTCTTTCACCTGTAAAAAAAAAATACAATACCCCCCCCCAACATTACACACCCAACCCTACCCTAAAACCCACCCAATCCCCCCTTAAAAAAACCTAACACTAACCCCCTGAAGATCACCCTACCTTGAGACGTCTTCACCCAGCCGGGCACAAGTGGACCTCCAGAGGGGCAGAAGTCTTCATCCGATCCGGGCAGAAGAGGTCCTCCAAGCGGCAGAAGTCTTCATCCAGGTGGCATCTTCTATCTTTATCCTTCCGGAGCGGGTCCATCTTCAAGACATCCGACACGGACTGAATGACTGGTCCTTTAAATGACGTCATCCAAGATGGCGTCCCTTGAATTCCGATTGGCTGATAGAATCAGAATTAAGGTAGGAAAAAATCCTATTGGCTGATGCAATCAGCCAATAGGATTGAAGTTCAATCCGATTGGCTGATCCAATCAGCCAGATTGCATCAGCCAATAGGATTTTTCCTACCTTAATTCCGATTGGCTGAGAGGATTCTATCAGCCAATCGGAATTGAAGGGACGCTATCTTGGATGACATCACTTAAAGGACCAGTCATTCAGTCGTCGGCCGTCGGATGAAGAGGTTGCTCCGCGTCGGATGTCTTGAAGATGGACCCGCTCTGGAAAGATGAAGATAGAAGATGCCGCCTGGATGAAGACTTCTGCCGCTTGGAGGACCTCTTCTGCCCGGATCGGATGAAGACTTCTGCCCCTCTGGAGGTCCACTTGTACCCGGCTGGGTGAAGACGTCTCAAGGTAGGGTGATCTTCAGGGGGTTAGTGTTGGGTGGGTTTTAGAGTAGGGTTGGGTGTGTGGGTGGTGGGTTTTAATGTTGGGGGGGGGGGGTATTGTATTTTTTTTTTATAGGTGAAAGAGCCGATTACTTTGGGGCAATGCCCCGCAAAAGGCCCTTTTAAGGGCTATTTGTAATTTAGTATAGGGTAGGGAATTTTATTATTTTGGGGGGCTTTTTTTTATTTTATTAGGGGGATTAGATTAGGTGTAATTAGTTTAAAATTCTTGTAATTCTTTTTTTTTTTTCTGTAATTTAGTGTTTGCTTTTTTCGTAATTTAGTTTAATTTAATTGTAATTAATTGTAGGTAGTTTAGGTAATTAGTTTAATTACAGTGTAGTGTTAGGTGTAATTGTAATTTAGGTTAGGGTTTGTTTTACAGGTAAATTTGTACTTATTTTAACTAGGAAGTTATTAAATAGTTAATAACTATTTAATAACTATTGTACCTAGTTAAAATAAATACAAAGTCGCCTGTAAAATAAATATAAATCCTAAAATAGCTACAATGTAATTATTAGTTATATTGTAGCTATCTTAGGGTTTATTTTATAGGCAAGTATTTAGTTTTAAGTAGGATTAATTTATTTAATAGTAGTAAATTTATTTTGTTTTATTTAAATTATATTTAAGTTAGGGGGGGTTAGGGGGTTCATAAATTTAATATAGTAGCAGCGACGTTGGGGTCGGCAGATTAGGGGTTAATAAATGTAGGTAGGTGTCGGCGATGTTAGGGACGGCAGATTAGGGGTTAATACAATTTAACTAGTGTTTGCGAGGCGGGAGTGCGGCGGTTTAGGGGTTAATAAATTTATTAAAGTGTAGGCGATGTCCGGTCGGCAGATTAGGGGTTAAATAATTTTATTATAGTGTTTGCTATGTGGGGGGGCCTCAGTTTAGGGGTCAATAGGTAGTTTATGAGTGTTAGTGTACTTTTTAGCACTTTAGTTAAGAGCTTTATGTTCCGGTGTTAGCCCATAAAACTCTTAACTACTGACTTTAAAATGCGGTAGGAGTCTTTGAGGTAGAGGGTCTACCGCTCAATTTTTAAGGCGATAGTAATACCGGCGTTAGGCAAATCCCATTAAAAAGATAGGATACGCAATTGACATAAGGAGATTTGCGGTATGCTAAAATCGCGGAAAAAAATGAGCGGTAGACCCTCTCCTGCCTGACTCGTAATACCAGCGGGCGTTAAAAAGCAGCGTTAGGACCCCTTAACTCTGCTTTTTAAGGCTAACGCAACGCACTCGTAATCTAGCCGTTAGTTTTTGGACTTTTGAAATTAAATTTCTCACCTAACATCACCTTATAATTACTTAATAGACTTGCATGTTTTCAGGATTCATTATTAGTCTGGCACCAGAAAAAGCGAATGCCATAAACCGTGGCCATTTTCAAGATTTGTTTAAATAATAACAAATTTGGAAAAGTCTAGCAATGTTTGTATATTGTATCCCTTGATGAACAGATAGCAGTATTCATATTTTCAGTATAGTTGGTGATTTAAACAGGCAAAAACAGGTATTTCATATGACAAAATAAAAGTAAAGGAACTATTTGCAAACAATTTAATACACTCCAGCAGGTAAAATGGACCATTGGGAACAAATTAAAACAGGAGGGAGAAAATGTTACCTTTAATATTTTAAGAATTCATAATAATTTTTTTACTTTTTTTTTTAAACTTTACGCAATGCAAGATGGCTACAAAAGCCAAGCTAAAAATAGAAATATGAAAACTTCACATTTTGAGATGTAAATTTGATTTTAAAATGATAGTACAGAATATTTTAGTCATCATCATTAAATCATTGTTTTATAGAGTAGAACCTTGCATTTGACTCCATACAGAATTCATGGTAAAAAGAGAACCTTTTTTAAAGCATTGTATGCAAACTGTTATTTTGTCCTTGTAATTTATTTTATTTTTTTATATTTACTAAAGTATTTAGATTTAGCTAAAGCCTGTTAATAACATTTTAACATGTTTGTTTTTCTTATTTAGAAGAAAAAAAGTGAAATTATCTTAAAAAAAAGGGCAAAACAAACAACACCCCCCCCAAAAAACAAACAAACAACAACTCCAAAACAAAGAAATGTAAAAAATAAACCTTTAACACCAGCATTTCTCAGATCATTGGGATTACAATTGTTTTAAGAATTTTTAAAAGTGGAGTTTTCAATGTATACTTTTTAAAGGGACATACAAGTGCAAAAACACAATTTATGCTTACCTGATAAATTTATTTCTCTTGTGGTGTATCCAGTCCACGGATCATCCATTACTTGTGGGATATTCTCATTCCCAACAGGAAGTTGCAAGAGGACACCCACAGCAGAGCTGTAATATAGCTCCTCCCCTAACTGTCATAGCCAGTCATTCGACCGAAAAAACAAGCCGAGAAAGGAGGAACCATAGGGTGCAGTGGTTACTGTAGTTTAAATTTAAAAATTACCTGCCTTAAAATGACAGGGCGGGCCGTGGACTGGATACACCACAAGAGAAATAAATTTATCAGGTAAGCATAAATTGTGTTTTCTCTTGTAAGGTGTATCCAGTCCACGGATCATCCATTACTTGTGGGATACCAATACCAAAGCTAAAGTACACGGATGAAGGGAGGGACAAGGCAGGAACTTAAATGGAAGGAACCACTGCCCGTAAAACCTTTCTCCCAAATATAGCCTCCGAAGAAGCAAAAGTATCAAATTTGTAAAATTTTGAAAAAATATGAAGCGAAGACCAAGTCGTCGCCTTGCAAATCTGATCAAAAGAAGCCTCATTTTCAAAGGCCCAAGTGGAAGCCACAGCTCTAGTGGAATGAGCTGTAATCCTTTCAGGAGGTTGCTGTCCAGCAGTCTCATAGGCTAAGCGGATTAAGCTTCTTAGTCAAAAAGAAAAAGAGGTTGCCGAAGCCTTTTGACCTCTCCTCTGTCCAGAGTAGACAACAAACAAAGCAGATGTTTGACGAAAATCTTTAGTAGCTTGTAAGTAAAACTTTAAAGCACGGACCACGTCCAAATTGTGTAACACAAGGATGGAACAACAATCTCTTGATTGATATTCTTGTTAGATACCACCTTAGGTAAGAACCCAGGTTTGGTACGCAGGACTACCTTATCCGTATGAAAAATCAGATAAGGAGAATCACATTGTAAGGCAGATAGCTCAGAGACTCTACGAGCCGAGGAAATAGCTACCAAAAAAAGAACTTTCCAAGATAAAAGCTTGATATCTATGGAATGACGAGGTTCAAACGGAACTCCTTGAAGAACCTTAAGAAAAAAGTTTAAGCTCCATGGTGGAGCAACAGGTTTAAACACAGGCTTGATTTTAACTAAAGCCTGACAAAATGCCTGAACGTCTGGAACATCTGCCAGACGCTTAACTAGCTGACAATCCTTTTTCCAAACCTTCTTGGAGAAAAGATAATATCCTAGCAATCCTGACCTTAATCCATGAGTAACCCTTGGATTCACACCAATAAAGATATCTACGCCATACCTTATGGTAAATTTTCCTGGTGACAGGCTTTCGTGCCTGTCTTAAGGTATCAATAACTGACTCGGAGAAGCCACGCTTTGATAAAATCAAGCGTTCAATCTCCAGGCAGTCAGCCTCAGAGAAATTAGATTTGGATGGTTGAAAGGACCCTGAAGTAGAAGGTCCTGTTTCAGAGGCAGAGACCATGGTGGAAAGGATGACATGTCCACTAGATCTGCATACCAGGTCCTGCGTGGCCACGCAGGTGCTATCAGAATCACCGATGCTCTCTCCTGCTTGATCTTGGCAATCAGTCGAGGGAGCAGAGGAAACGGTGGAAACACATAAGCCAGGTTGAAAGACCAGGGCGCTGCTAGAGCATCTATCAGTGTCGCCTTGGGATCCCTGGACCTGGATCCGTAACACGGAAGCTTGGCATTCTGGCGAGATGCCATGAGATCCAGTTCTGGTTTGCCCCAACGATGAATCAGTTGTGCAAATGCCTCCGGATGGAGTTCCCACTCTCCCGGATGAAAAGTCTGACGACTTAGAAAATCCGCCTCCCAGTGCTCTACACCTGGGATATGGATAGCTGATAGGTGGCAAGAGTGAATCTCTGCCCAGCGAATTATTTTTTAAACTTCTAACATCTCTAGGGAACTTCTCGTTCCCCCTTGATGGTTGATGTAAGCTACAGTCGTGATGTTGTCCGACTGAAATCTGATGTACCTCAGAGTTGCTAACTGAGGCCAAGCCTGAAGAGCCTTGAATATCGCTCTTAGTTCCAGAATATTTAAAGGAAGGAGAGACTCCTCCTGAGTCCACGATCCCTGAGCCTTCAGGGAGTTCCAGACTGCACCCCAACCTAGAAGGCTGGCATCTGTCGTAACAATTGTCCAATCTGGCCTGCGAAAGGTCATACCTTTGGACAGATGGACCCGAGATAGTCACCAGAGAAGAGAATCCCTGGTCTCTTGGTCCAGATTCAGTTGAGGGGACAAATCTGTGTAATCCCCGCTCCACTGACTGAGCATGCATAGTTGCAGCGGTCTGAGATGTAAGCGTGCAAACGGCACTATGTCCATTGCCGCTACCATTAATCCGATTACTTCCATACACTGAACCACCGAAGGGCGCGGAATGGAATGAAGAACCCGGCAGGAATTTAGAAGCTTTGATAACCTGGACTCCGTCAGGTGAATTTTCATTTATACAGAATCTATCAGAGTCCCTAGAAAGGAAACTCTTGTGAGTGGGGATAGAGAACTCTTTTCCTCGTTCACTTTCCACCCATGCGACCACAGAAATGCCAGTACTATGTCCGTATGAGACTTGGCAATTTGGAAGTTTGACGCCTGTATCAGGATGTCGTCTAAATAAGGGGCTACTGCTATGCCCCGCGGCCTTAGGACCGCCATAAGTGACCCTACAACCTTTGTAAAGATTCTTGGGGCTGTAGCTAATCCCAAGGGAAGAGCTACAACTGGTAATGCCTGTCTTAAAAGGCAAACTTGAGAAACCGATGATGATCTTTGTGTATCGGAATGTGAAGATAAGCATCCTTTAGATCCACTGTAGTCATATATTGACCCTCCTGGATCAGTGGTAGGATGGTACGAATAGTTTCCATCTTGAACGACGGAACTTTGAGGAATTTGTTTAAGATCTTTAGATCCAAAATTGGTCTGAAGGTTCCCTCTTTTTTGGGAACCACAAACAGATTTGAGTAAAAACCCTGTCCCTGTTCCTCCTTTGGAACTGGATGGATCACTCCCATAACTAGGAGGACTCGTACACAGTGTAAGAATGCCTCTCTCTTTATCTGGTGTGCAGATAATTGTGAAAGGTGAAATCTCCCTTTTGGGGGGGAAGCTTTGAAGTCCAGAAGATATCCCTGGGATATAATTTCCAACATCCAGGGATCCTGAACATCTCTTGCCCACGCCTGGGCAAAGAGTGAAAGTCTGCCCCCTACTAGATCCGTTCCCGGATAGGGGGCCGTTCCTTCATGCTGTCTTAGAGGCAGCAGCAGGCTTTTTTACCTGCTTACCTTTTTTCCATGTCAGGTTTGGTCTCCAGACCGTCTTGGATTGAGCAAAAGTTCCCTCTTGTTTATTATTAGAGGAAGTTGATGCCGCACCTGCCTTGAAGTTTTGAAAGGCATGAAAATTAGACTGTTTGGCCCTAGATTTGGACCTGTCCTGAGGAAGGGCATGACCTTTTCCTCCAGTGATATCAACAATAATCTCCTTCAACCAGGCCCAAATAGGGTCTGCCCCTTGAAGGGAATGTTAAGTAGCTTAGATTTTGAAGTCACGTCAGCTGACCATGATCTAAGCCATAGCGCTCTGCGCGCTTGTATAGCAAAACCAGAATTCTTAGCCGTTAGTTTAGTCAAATGAACAATGGCATCAGAATAAAAGAATTGGCTAGCTTAAGTGCTCTAAGTTTGCCAAGTATGTCATCCAATGGAGTCGCTACCTGTAAAGCCTCTTCCAGAGACTCAAACCAGTACGCCGCAGCAGCAGTGACAGGGGCAATGCATGCAAGGGGCTGTAGGATAAAACCTTGTTGAATAAATATTTTCTTAAGGTAACCTCTAATTTTTTATCCATTGGATCTAAAAAAAAAAAACACAACTGTCCTCGACAGGGATAGTAGTACGCTTTACTAGAGTAGAAACTGCTCCCTCCACCTTAGGGACTGTCTGCCATAAGTCCCATGTGGTGGCGTCTATTGGAAACATTTTTCTAAAAATAGGAGGGGAAGAGAACGGCACACCTGGTCTATCCCATTCCTTATTAATAATTTCTGTAAACCTTTTAAGTATTTGGAAAAACATCAGTACACACCGGCACTGCAAAGTATTTATCCAGTCTACACAATTTCTCTGGCACTGCAATGGTATCACAGTCATTCAGAGCAGCTAAAACCTCCCTAAGCAACACGCGGAGGTGTTCAAGCTTAAATTTAAAAGTAGAAATATTAGAATCAGGTATCTTCCCTGAGTCATTAACATCACCCACTGACTGAAGCTCTCTTTCCTCAGCTTCTGCATATTGTGAGGCAGTATCAGACATGGTTCTTAAAGCGTCAGTATGCTCTGCATTTTGTCTCACCCCAGAGCTATCTCACTTACCTCTAAGTTCAGGTAGTCTGGCTAATACCGCTGACAGTGTATTATCCATGACTGCCGCCATGTCTTGTAAAGTAAACGCTATGGGCGCCCTAGATGTACTTGGCGCCATTTGAGCTTGAGTCCCTTAAGCGGGAGTCAAAGGGTCTGACACGTGGGGAAAGTTAGTCGGCATAACTTCCCCCTCGTCAGATTCCTCTGGTGATACATTTTTTAAAGACAGAAAATGATCTTTATTGCATAAAATGAAATCAGTACATTTGGTACACATTCTAAGAGGGGGTTCCACCATGGCTTTTAAACATAATAAACAAGGAGTTTCTTCTATGTCAGACATGTTTATACAGAATAGCAATGAGACTAGCAAGCTTGGAAAACACTTTAAATCAAGTTAACAAGCAAATATAAAAAACGGTACTGTGCCTTTAAGAGAAACAAATTTTGTCAGAATTTGAAAAACAGTGAAAAAATGCAGTAAATCAAAGGAAATTTTTACAGTGTGTATAATAGGCTAACAGAGCAGTGCACCCACTTGCAAATGGATGATTAACCCCTTAGTTCAAAAAACGGATCAAAAAAACGAAATAGACATTTTTTAACAGTCACAACCAACTGCCACAGCAAGCTGTGGCCCTATCTTCCCCAATAAACGACTTTGGAAAGCTTTTGGGCCCTTTAGAGATGTCCTATAGCATTCAGAGGGCCTTTGAGGGAAGCTGGATGTCACAGTTTGTAATTTTAACTTTTATACTACAACAGTGGAAATTGTTTCTAGTCAAAATTTAAGCCAGCCATGTGGAAAAAACTAGGCCCCAATAAAGTTTTATCACCAAAGCATATATAAAAACGATTAAACATGCCAGCAAACGTTTTATATTGTAAATATCATAAGGGTATTACCCCTGGGAGTAAGCATGATACCAGTCGTTATTAAATCACTGTATTCAGGCTTAACTTACATTAATCCGGTATCAGCAGCATTTTCTAGTGTTTTCCATCTCTAGAAAAAAGTATAACTGCACATACCTGATAGCAGAATAAACTGCACGCCATTCTCTCGCTGAAGTTACCTCATCTGTGTAATCCCCTCAGACATATGTGAGAATAGCAATGGATCTTAGTTACAACCTGCTAAGATCATAGAAACCTCAGGCAGATTCTTCTTCTATTTACTGCCTGAGATAAAATAGCACAACTCCGGTACTATTTAAAAATAACAAACTTTTGATTGAAGAAAATAAACTAGCTATATTTAACCACTCTCTCCTACAACGTCCTTGCTTGTTGAGAGTTGCAAGAGAATGACTGGCTATGACAGTTAGGGGAGGAGCTATATTACAGCTCTGCTGTGGGTGTCCTCTTGCAACTTCCTGTTGGGAATGAGAATATCCCACAAGTAATGGATGATCCGTGGACTGGATACACCTTACAAGAGAAATAGAAATTTAGTGCATTTAGCTATTGCACTACTTGCTTGCACATAACTTTCTGTTAAACCCTAACAAGGCTGTTAAACACATGGTGAAAATCAGATCCATAGCAGCAATGCACTACTGGGAGCTACCAGAACACATTTTGTGACTCAATGACAAGAGATTATGTGTGTATCCACCAATACGCAGCTAGCTCCCAGTAGTGCATTGCTGCTCCAGAGCCTTCCTAGGTATTTTAAAATTGTATGTTCTTTCTGAATCACAAAAGTTTAATGTTGACTTTTATGTCCCTTAAATACAATGTGATAAAAAGACAAGGAACCCCTCTAAACTAAACTTGCAGTGAATTCATCATTACCAACTCAAATCTCTTTAAAAGTGACATTAAACACTTTTGGAGATGGTTATATAAAATGATAAATTATATATATATATATATATATATATATATATATATATACACACACATACAGTATATATATATATATATATATATATATATACACACACATACAGTATATATATATATATATATATATATATATATATATATATATATAAAACTTTGCAATATATATATATGCATGATTTATTTTGTCCCCCTATCCTGTAATTCCACTTTGAAATTGTGAGTTTTTCAGTTCCTGTTAGAAACGGAAGTGCAGAACACTGTTATATTCCATACAGCCATTGGCTGCACACTCTAGTGACCTATTTATAGCTGTCCCTAATTGGCCACAGCAGAAAGAACCTAAGTTACAACATGGCAGTGTCTTTACAGAGACACTAAAACTTTACACTTCTTTTGTCAGTATTTAAACAACTAATACAACTTTAAAAAAATGCATCTACATGTTATTCTGAGACTAATCTTTTCTATTAATGCATCATTCTATCTAGCATTTAATGTCCCTTTAAAACTATTAAGAAATTAAACACAAAAACAGAATTTATGTTTACCTGATAAATTACTTTCTCCAACGGTGTGTCCGGTCCACGGCGTCATCCTTACTTGTGGGATATTCTCTTCCCCAACAGGAAATGGCAAAGAGCCCAGCAAAGCTGGTCACATGATCCCTCCTAGGCTCCGCCTACCCCAGTCATTCGACCGACGTTAAGGAGGAATATTTGCATAGGAGAAACCATATGAAACCGTGGTGACTGTAGTTAAAGAAAATAAATGATCAGACCTGATTAAAAAACCAGGGCGGGCCGTGGACCGGACACACCGTTGGAGAAAGTAATTTATCAGGTAAACATAAATTCTGTTTTCTCCAACATAGGTGTGTCCGGTCCACGGCGTCATCCTTACTTGTGGGAACCAATACCAAAGCTTTAGGACACGGATGATGGGAGGGAGCAAATCAGGTCACCTAGATGGAAGGCACCACGGCTTGCAAAACCTTTCTCCTAAAAATAGCCTCAGAAGAAGCAAAAGTATCAAACTTGTAAAATTTGGTAAAAGTGTGCAGTGAAGACCAAGTCGCTGCCCTACATATCTGATCAACAGAAGCCTCGTTCTTGAAGGCCCATGTGGAAGCCACAGCCCTAGTGGAATGAGCTGTGATTCTTTCGGGAGGCCGCCGTCCGGCAGTCTCGTAAGCCAATCTGATGATGCTTTTAATCCAAAAAGAGAGAGAGGTAGAAGTTGCTTTTTGACCTCTCCTTTTACCGGAATAAACAACAAACAAGGAAGATGTTTGTCTAAAATCCTTTGTAGCATCTAAATAGAATTTTAGAGCGCGAACAACATCCAAATTGTGCAACAAACGTTCCTTCTTCGAAACTGGTTTCGGACACAGAGAAGGTACGATAATCTCCTGGTTAATGTTTTTGTTAGAAACAACTTTTGGAAGAAAACCAGGTTTAGTACGTAAAACCACCTTATCTGCATGGAACACCAGATAAGGAGGAGAACACTGCAGAGCAGATAATTCTGAAACTCTTCTAGCAGAAGAAATTGCAACCAAAAACAAAACTTTCCAAGATAATAACTTAATATCAACGGAATGTAAGGGTTCAAACGGAACCCCCTGAAGAACTGAAAGAACTAAGTTGAGACTCCAAGGAGGAGTCAAAGGTTTGTAAACAGGCTTGATTCTAACCAGAGCCTGAACAAAGGCTTGAACATCTGGCACAGCTGCCAGCTTTTTATGAAGTAACACAGACAAGGCAGAAATCTGTCCCTTCAGGGAACTTGCAGATAATCCTTTTTCCAATCCTTCTTGAAGGAAGGATAGAATCTTAGGAATCTTAACCTTGTCCCAAGGGAATCCTTTAGATTCACACCAACAGATATATTTTTTCCAAATTTTGTGGTAAATCTTTCTAGTTACAGGCTTTCTGGCCTGAACAAGAGTATCGATAACAGAATCTGAGAACCCTCGCTTCGATAAGATCAAGCGTTCAATCTCCAAGCAGTCAGCTGGAGTGAGACCAGATTCGGATGTTCGAACGGACCTTGAACAAGAAGGTCTCGTCTCAAAGGTAGCTTCCATGGTGGAGCCGATGACATATTCACCAGATCTGCATACCAAGTCCTGCGTGGCCACGCAGGAGCTATCAAGATCACCGACGCCCTTTCCTGATTGATCCTGGCTACCAGCCTGGGGATGAGAGGAAACGGCGGGAATACATAAGCTAGTTTGAAGGTCCAAGGTGCTACTAGTGCATCCACTAGAGCCGCCTTGGGATCCCTGGATCTGGACCCGTAGCAAGGAACTTTGAAGTTCTGACGAGAGGCCATCAGATCCATGTCTGGAATGCCCCACAGTTGAGTGACTTGGGCAAAGATTTCCGGATGGAGTTCCCACTCCCCCGGATGCAATGTCTGACGACTCAGAAAATCCGCTTCCCAATTTTCCACTCCTGGGATGTGGATAGCAGACAGGTGGCAGGAGTGAGACTCCGCCCATAGAATGATTTTGGTCACTTCTTCCATCGCCAGGGAACTCCTTGTTCCCCCCTGATGGTTGATGTACGCAACAGTTGTCATGTTGTCTGATTGAAACCGTATGAACTTGGCCCTCGCTAGCTGAGGCCAAGCCTTGAGAGCATTGAATATCGCTCTCAGTTCCAGAATATTTATCGGTAGAAGAGATTCTTCCCGAGACCAAAGACCCTGAGCTTTCAGGGATCCCCAGACCGCGCCCCAGCCCATCAGACTGGCGTCGGTCGTGACAATGACCCACTCTGGTCTGCGGAAGGTCATCCCTTGTGACAGGTTGTCCAGGGACAGCCACCAACGGAGTGAGTCTCTGGTCCTCTGATTTACTTGTATCCTCGGAGACAAGTTTGTATAGTCCCCATTCCACTGACTGAGCATGCACAGTTGTAATGGTCTTAGATGAATGCGCGCAAAAGGAACTATGTCCATTGCCGCTACCATCAAACCTATCACTTCCATGCACTGCGCTATGGAAGGAAGAGGAACGGAATGAAGTATCCGACAAGAGTCTAGAAGTTTTGTTTTTCTGGCCTCTGTCAGAAAAATCCTCATTTCTAAGGAGTCTATTATTGTCCCCAAGAAGGGAACCCTTGTTGACGGAGATAGAGAACTCTTTTCCACGTTCACTTTCCATCCGTGAGATCTGAGAAAGGCCAGGACAATGTCCGTGTGAGCCTTTGCTTGAGGAAGGGACGACGCTTGAATCAGAATGTCGTCCAAGTAAGGTACTACAGCAATGCCCCTTGGTCTTAGCACAGCTAGAAGGGACCCTAGTACCTTTGTGAAAATCCTTGGAGCAGTGGCTAATCCGAAAGGAAGCGCCACGAACTGGTAATGCTTGTCCAGGAATGCGAACCTTAGGAACCGATGATGTTCCTTGTGGATAGGAATATGTAGATACGCATCCTTTAAATCCACCGTGGTCATGAATTGACCTTCCTGGATGGAAGGAAGAATTGTTCGAATGGTTTCCATTTTGAACGATGGAACCTTGAGAAACTTGTTTAAGATCTTGAGATCTAAGATTGGTCTGAACGTTCCCTCTTTTTTGGGAACTATGAACAGATTGGAGTAGAACCCCATCCCTTGTTCTCCTAATGGAACAGGATGAATCACTCCCATTTTTAACAGGTCTTCTACACAACGTAAGAATGCCTGTCTTTTTATGTGGTCTGAAGACAACTGAGACCTGTGGAACCTCCCCCTTGGGGGAAGCCCCTTGAATTCCAGAAGATAACCTTGGGAGACTATTTCTAGCGCCCAAGGATCCAGAACATCTCTTGCCCAAGCCCGAGCGAAGAGAGAGAGTCTGCCCCCCACCAGATCCGGTCCCGGATCGGGGGCCAACATTTCATGCTGTCTTGGTAGCAGTGACAGGTTTCTTGGCCTGCTTTCCCTTGTTCCAGCCTTGCATTGGTCTCCAAGCTGGCTTGGCTTGAGAAGTATTACCCTCTTGCTTAGAGGACGTAGCACTTTGGGCTGGTCCGTTTCTACGAAAGGGACGAAAATTAGGTTTATTTTTGGCCTTGAAAGGCCGATCCTGAGGAAGGGCATGGCCCTTACCCCCAGTGATATCAGAGATAATCTCTTTCAAGTCAGGGCCAAACAGCGTTTTCCCCTTGAAAGGAATGTTAAGTAGCTTGTTCTTGGAAGACGCATCAGCTGACCAAGATTTCAACCAAAGCGCTCTGCGCGCCACAATAGCAAACCCAGAATTCTTAGCCACTAACCTAGCCAATTGCAAAGTGGCGTCTAGGGTGAAAGAATTAGCCAATTTGAGAGCATTGATTCTGTCCATAATCTCCTCATAAGGAGGAGAATCACTATCGACCGCCTTTACCAGCTCATCGAACCAGAAACACGCGGCTGTAGCGACAGGGACAATGCATGAAATTGGTTGTAGAAGGTAACCCTGCTGAACAAACATCTTTTTAAGTAAACCTTCTAATTTTTTATCCATAGGATCTTTGAAAGCACAACTATCTTCTATGGGTATAGTGGTGCGTTTGTTTAAAGTGGAAACCGCTCCCTCGACCTTGGGGACTGTCTGCCATAAGTCCTTTCTGGGGTCGACCATAGGAAACAATTTTTTAAATATGGGGGGAGGGACGAAAGGAATACCGGGCCTTTCCCATTCTTTATTTACAATGTCCGCCACCCGCTTGGGTATAGGAAAAGCTTCTGGGAGTCCCGGGACCTCTAGGAACTTGTCCATTTTACATAGTTTCTCTGGGATGACCAACTTGTCACAATCATCCAGAGTGGATAATACCTCCTTAAGCAGAATGCGGAGATGTTCCAACTTAAATTTAAACGTAATCACATCAGGTTCAGCTTGTTGAGAAATGTTCCCTGAATCAGTAATTTCTCCCTCAGACAAAACCTCCCTGGCCCCATCAGACTGGTTTAGGGGCCCTTCAGAACCATTATTATCAGCGTCGTCATGCTCTTCAGTATCTAAAACAGAGCAGTCACGCTTACGCTGATAAGTGTGCATTTTGGCTAAAATGTTTTTGACAGAATTATCCATTACAGCCGTTAATTGTTGCATAGTAAGGAGTATTGGCGCGCTAGATGTACTAGGGGCCTCCTGAGTGGGCAAGACTCGTGTAGACGAAGGAGGGAATGATGCAGTACCATGCTTACTCCCCTCACTTGAGGAATCATCTTGGGCATCATTGTCATTGTCACATAAATCACATTTATTTAAATGAGAAGGAACTCTGGCTTCCCCACATTCAGAACACAGTCTATCTGGTAGTTCAGACATGTTAAACAGGCATAAACTTGATAACAAAGTACAAAAAACGTTTTAAAATAAAACCGTTACTGTCACTTTAAATTTTAAACTGAACACACTTTATTACTGCAATTGCGAAAAAATATGAAGGAATTGTTCAAAATTCACCAAAATTTCACCACAGTGTCTTAAAGCCTTAAAAGTATTGCACCCCAAATTTGGAAGCTTTAACCCTTAAAATAACGGAACCGGAGCCGTTCTTAACTTTAACCCCTTTACAGTCCCTGGTGTCTGCTTTGCTGAGACCCAACCAAGCCCAAAGGGGAATACGATACCAAATGACGCCTTCAGAAAGTCTTTTCTATGTATCAGAGCTCCTCACACATGCGACTGCATGTCATGCCTCTCAAAAACAAGTGCGCAACACCGGCGCGAAAATGAGGCTCTGCCTATGATTTGGGAAAGCCCCTAAAGAGAAAGGTGTCTAAAAAAGTGCCTGCCGATATAAACTTATCAAAATACCCAGATTAAATGATTCCTCAAGGCTAAATATGTGTTAATAATGAATCGATTTAGCCCAGAAAAAGTCTACAGTCTTAATAAGCCCTTGTGAAGCCCTTATTTACAATCTTAATAAACATGGCTTACCGGATCCCATAGGGAAAATGACAGCTTCCAGCATTACATCGTCTTGTTAGAATGTGTCATACCTCAAGCAGCAAGAGACTGCTCACTGTTCCCCCAACTGAAGTTAATTCCTCTCAACAGTCCTGTGTGGAACAGCCATGGATTTTAGTAACGGTTGCTAAAATCATTTTCCTCATACAAACAGAAATCTTCATCTCTTTTCTGTTTCTGAGTAAATAGTACATACCAGCACTATTTTAAAATAACAAACTCTTGATTGAATAATAAAAACTACAGTTAAACACTAAAAAACTCTAAGCCATCTCCGTGGAGATGTTGCCTGTACAACGGCAAAGAGAATGACTGGGGTAGGCGGAGCCTAGGAGGGATCATGTGACCAGCTTTGCTGGGCTCTTTGCCATTTCCTGTTGGGGAAGAGAATATCCCACAAGTAAGGATGACGCCGTGGACCGGACACACCTATGTTGGAGAAAGCCAATATCAGGATAATGCTTGTCAAACATATACACAGCTGTGAGATCTGGCAAATACAGCCCATTAGTATGTAGTAAACTGAAAGCTTTATTAATAAAGCAAATACAGATAGACAAACACTAAACTGTGAATAAACAAGCAAATATGTCATGCAAAAAGGGATAATTAATATCCCTGAAAATGTGCATAATTCTTTAAAAACTTTCAGTGAGGAATTTTTCTCACAAAAAATAAATATTTATATGATATATAATCAGTGATATAAAATGGCTTGTATTATAGCCCCTATTCTGACTTCTTCAGCAGTTTGTAATCCTCTCTGTTACTTAACCATATGGGGATGAAAACATGACCTCTTGAGATATGGTACAAGATATTTTTTTATATTTATCTTTCTTCTTGTGTCGGTTCTTATATTGTGAGGGTTTTATATGCTAGTTTTTGGCATAAATGTATTTCTTTTTTTGTCACACAAAAATACCTACTACTTGATTAGGGTGACAACTCTACTCTAACGTATTAAGTATGGTCATTATTATGTCATTATTTATTTTGCCTGGTTTTCTTTGTAATTTACCTTTGGAAATTGCTTTCTCCCCAAAAATATACTTAAGTATGCTACAGAACTCCCCTTAGTGGGATACACAGTTGGTAATACCTTATGGGGCGAGATGAGGCATCTTATAGAATCTCACCAGGCTAGAGATCTTTAGAGAACTGAGCCCATGATGTGATATGACAGTGTTTTTACAGTTACATCTATATAAGAATTGTAATATTTCTCTGTATTGCTGTATACACATTTTTCAGAGGGAGGCTGAACATGAATTAGACAACGGCATTAGGTATGTTAAAGTATTGCAGTGGCACAGTCTACACAGAGGCAAGTGTCAAGCTTTACAGACAAGACTGGTTAGAAATATTGACCATGCTTTAAGTGTTATCTCTCATTATAGCCTTTTTATTACCAATGCGTCACCTTATTTTTACCTTTTCATGGTTAGATATGAAGATTCCATCAGATGTCTCAGGCATGGTACATGGAAAGTCAGACTAAAACAGGGCATTAAGTATAAAACACATATCAAGAAAGGATTTCTTGTTTGGGATGCCAGAACAGCATTAGCCAATAGAACGGTCATGAGCTATAGATTACTAAGGATACAAAAAATAACTGAACTGAGGACTGGAATAGGCATTTAAAAAATCCATTATTTTAAAAGTATCCTGGCATAAAACACAATCCTCTATAAACCCTTAAAGGGGCAGTAAACACTTTGAATTTTTTTATATATAAAATGTTAATTATGTGTACTAAAACAACTTTGCAACATGATATTATTACTTATTTAGTCCCATTTTTCCTGAAATTTAAATCTTAGCATTAAGATTTTTCCAACTCGGACAACTGGAAGAGCCCATGGCAGGCTTTTACCAACCTAACCCTGCCACATATATCTACCTAAATGGTTTTAGCAGAGATTTTCAGATAAACTGCAAAACAATGTTGATTTTATTTATTATTATTTGAATACACCAGTAACAAGTGCTGATTGGTACCTCTAAAAGGAGGAAAATGGTAGGTGGAGTTTGCTACTGAAAAATAATTGCAGCAAACAAGGTGATACATTCAAACATTTTTAAATTCACCCAGTTCTGCAAGAAAGCAGCAAAATATTGTAATTATAAGGTGTTTACTGACTCTTTAAAGCATAAAGTAATGGTATAAACCAGTGACTAGCTATATAACCAGTGCTTTGGTTTTAAGGGAAACTAGTTCAAAAATTGCTTATTATCCATAGAAAATAACAGCATTTAAACATATTTAGCCATTTGCACGCCAACAAAAAATCAGTACGTAAAGTGAAAAGCTGTTTAAAGGGCCATTATAGTGAAAAAAAATAACATGTTCTAATTCATTACAGCATGTAATTTTATCACTGGTGACCCTGCATACCTATGTGTTTAACCCTTGCAGAGACACCACACTCGTGCTTGACTGTCATTTAAGCTTGTGCACAAGTGTCTTGCATGCACTGATAATGGCACCTTCTCTGATTCCCCACTGCCAATGTCGACACAGTCATACTTGCACATTATGCACAAACTTAGGACAGTCAGGTACAAAAATGGTGCGTACATAGTGAGTACAGACGTAATGAAATATTTTTAATAATAGAAATACATTGATACATTTTATTTAGCATTATTCTGGTGCCTAATATGCCTATTTGTTAGTTAAGCTCTGTGTCCCT
This sequence comes from Bombina bombina, assembly GCF_027579735.1. Lineage (NCBI taxonomy): Eukaryota > Metazoa > Chordata > Amphibia > Anura > Bombinatoridae > Bombina > Bombina bombina. Next base: position 936,189,438 of record NC_069500.1, on the reverse strand, counting down.
TTAAAGCTATAAAAAATACTGTATACCCTACTTACTAGTGTATTTGACTCTTGCTCAACATCAGGAACGTAGGGGTAATGGATATAAAACATATCATTCCTCACTATCTTCTTCCTCATTCTACACGGTCCTTCAGTCATCTCGAGCATCCATTTATCCAGGTGAGATCCAATGAGGGGGCCCCATAACCCTCTCTCACGCAGGAGTTCATATTCAATCTGGTTCCATTCCTCTGTCACATATTTCAAAGCATTCTGCTGCCTCTGTTAACACAGACACATATGGGAACAGGGATTAAAAACTAAAAACGCCATTATGCTAACAGGAGATACGAAGTTGGCCTAAATACAAAATGTTATTGAAAATGGTAAATAATTATATAGAACGTCGCCAAAGGCAATTTAAAAAAGTGCTTAAAATAGGAGCAATAACATCAAATAGATAATAAAAGCAATTGGAGTCTGTTTTCTATACATTTAAATGGAAAATTTAAAGGTAGCCACCAATAAAGCAAGCGCTATCCAGGGTGCTGAACCTAAAATGGGCCGGCTCCTAAGCTTTACAGTCCTGCTTTTCAAATCATGTTCGATCTGAATCATGAAAGAAAAAAATGTGGGTTTAGTATCCCTTTAATAAAGATTACAAATTTAAAAATCCATGAGAAGGATATTTGAAATGTGTGGTTTTTTTTTTAAATAGACAATGCCTTAAAGAAACATGAAAGTAAAAATGTGTCTTTCATTATTCAGATAGAGCATGCAATTTCAAGCAAATTTATTTCTGTTACCTAATAAACGTCCTCGTGTGGCATCTCACTGAAAAGAATTCCGAGGTAGGCTAAAAAACAGCAATGCAGGACTGGGAGCTAGCTGCTGATTGGTTGCTGCACATATACATACGCCTCTTGTCTTTGGTTCACCCAATGGGCCGGAAGGAGAAAGTTCACTACCGCAAACCTGTCTTCCTGGCCTTGCTGCTTGTGCAATTTTGCCTCCTCAAACATCCCGATTGGATCAGAATTATTTCACTTCACCATATTTTAGATGGTAGAGAGGTTAAGAATGCTGCTACTTAATGCAGCCTTATTTGCACAAGCCTGAAAAATTCTTGGACCCCGAAGCTGCATTCACTGTTTGATAAATGGGGCCCAAATATGTTCAGGTAGCTCCAAGTAATGCACTGTGGCTCTTTTAACAAAGGATACCAAGAGCATGAACCAAATTGATAACAGAAGTAAATTTAAAATTATTATATGTTCTATCTGAATCATGAAAGACACATTTTGGGTTTCATGTTCTTTTAAAGGGATAGTCTAGTAAAAATGATACTTTCATGATTAAGATAGAGCATGCCATTTTAAGTAACTTTCGAATTTACTTCTATTATCAATTTTTCTTCATTCTCTTGGTATCTTTATTTGAATGTTTACTTAGGAGCCCATTCTTTAGACACCAATCAGAAAGCGCTACCCAGGTGCTGAACCTAAAATGGGCCGGCTTCTACGCTTACATTCCTGCTTTTTCAAATAAAGATACCAAGAGAACAAATAAAATTTGATAATAGGAGTAAATTACAAAGTTGCTTAAAATTGCCTGCTCTATCTGAATCCCGAAAGTTTAATTTTGACTAGACAGGCAGAACGCACACATCAGCATAAGAGTTCACTGGCTGGTAGGCGTAACTCGCACTTATTTGTCATCATTAGCTAGTGAAAATGTAGCCAATATTTTACAGATCATTGGCTGACGCACACAATAGTATGAGCTGTGCTTATAAGCCAGTTAACATGAATTCCTTTTTTAAGTTAAACTTGAGTTTTTATCTTTTAAACCAATGGTATTTTCATATGTAAATTTTGATTTGAAACAGAAATGTACTTATGTGCATTTTAACTACCATGTCCCTTTAAAAATATTTCTGCTTCCACAGAACGCACAAGACTTTTTTCTGCATTTTATTCCTTACAATGTCATAAATAGTAATGTCACATAATTACCTCTTGGTGTTCTTTATACTGCATGTCTACCAGGTCCCGTACAACTGCAATGTGAGTGAATATCCACTGGGAAATTTCCTAAGCAACAAAATGAAACACAGGTACCGCTAATCACCAGTCATATTAAATGAAAAACATGGTACAAAATGGTTATGTTGTATTGACAATGACAGATTAGCAAGGGCAAGTGTCTTGTTGCATTAACAGGGAAAAACTGTCTAGACTAATGGATGAAAAGGACAGTAAAGTCAAAACTGAACCTTCACAATTCAGAGCATACAATTTAAAAAAACAAAAACAAAAACAAATTTTGAATTTATTTATATTATTTAATTAGCTTTGTTCTCTCAGTATGATTTGTTAAAAAGTATACTTGGGTAGGCTCAGGAGCAGCAATGCACTGCTGGAAGCTAGCTACTGATTGGTGGCTGCACATATATGCTTCTTGCCATTGGCTCACTCAATGTGTTCAGCTAGCTCCCAGTAGTGCATTATTGTTTTTTTTAACAAAGGATACCAAGAGAATGAAGAAAAATTAACAATAGAAGACAATTGGAAAGTTGTTTAAAATGTTATGCTCTGCCTGAATCTTGAAAGAAACATTTGGGATTTTATATCCCTTAAAAGGCTATTTTTAATAGCAAGTCGCCGTTTGAACATTCACTATGTATTCAGTTAAGGTCGGTTTTATCTCTTGTGTATATTTAGTATTTTAAGCTGGTAAAAAACAAACAAAAAAAGCCATCAAACAAACAAGTTAACAGAAAACGAATCCCAGTGAAACCAATTAAATTTAATTTGCTAAATTAGTTTTCCAATTGGTTTTACCCATGATGCAAATAGAAATCTTAGTAGCTAATCATTATGTCTGCAAGCAACAGTCACTGTGAGGTCATTGTTCTGGGCTGATTGGCATTACCCTGATATACATCTATATAACTAAAATGTTATTTCGCTGTAAGACAATTTAACCGTTAGAGACATAACTACAAAATGATATCATTATTAGCGGTATCATTTTTTTATTATTACTCCTGATGGAAGGAGCACAGATGTTTACAAAATATATAAACAATGTTTAAAGGATATTGAGTATGTAGAATAAAAATTGATGCCTTCATATGCACTATTGCACTGACAATTATTTTTGTTTTTACAACAAATATAGTGCATATATTATTTAAAAGAGGAAAAATGTTGTAGGTAACACCAACAAGAAATAATAATCATCATTAAAAACCCCCACAAAAAAAAAAAAAAAAAAAAAACCCCACAGAAAAACATTGTCCACATAAAATAAAATAGTTGTTACCTGAATATGATGGGGAAAATAAGCATATTAATGTGTTATGCTATTTAGAGGTATATTATAGCAACTAACTGTGGTTAGGTGACTTTTCATGTAGAATACACTAGATGTGCAAACGTTTTTCATTTATTTTTTTTGGCCGGCATTTATTCAGTATGCAACAAATCGAATAAAAGAAAAACCTACAAATATTGGTACATATCTAGTAAACTCAAAGACAACTAGAGAATGTTTCAGGAATATCAAAATGTATGCTTACCTTATTAATTAATTTCTTTCATGGTGGTGAGAGTATATGAGCCATTACTCCTGGAATTCAGCTCCTGGCCACGAGGAGGAAGCAAAGATTCCCAAAGATCTAAGAGCCCTTTATCCCTCCCACTGCTCTAGGATTCTAATCTGGCATATAGCCAAGAAAGGAGAAGTAGAAAGGTAGGAAAGGACAAAGTAGGGAAAATGAGGTCCAACCTAGAACTGCTACCAGAAAAAAAGGGTGGGTCTCGTGGACTCTTACCACCATGAAAGAAATGAATTTATATGAGGTAAGCAAACATTTTGTTTTCTTTCATAAGGTGGTGAGAGTCTAAGAGCCATTACTCCTGAGAACTAATGCCCAAGCTATGGAATACATGAGTATTTGGGCGGGACAACATTTTTTTTTTTAGGCAGGCACCTAATTACTAGACATTGCAGCCTGAATAACTTTCCTACCAAAAGATAAAAGTGGTAGAATTTAGAGAAAGTATGTTGCCCTCAATGTTTAAACTTCCTACTGTGAGGCAAAGAAAGACTAGAATACTAGAGAGGTGGGAGGGATTAAGTGCTTTTAGAGCTTTGGGAATCTTTTACTCCCATCTAGTGGCTAGAAGTTGAATGACGAGTAATAGCTTGTAGACTATCACCACCTTATGAAAGAAATAATGTTTACCCATACGCAGAATATTCTGATGGATAAAAAAAAAGGTATTTTAAATTACATAATTTTATATGTTTTTGTGCCAGTTTTATATGTTTTTGTGCCAGTAATTAAATTTGTATTATTTTGAATAAGATTACAAAGACTCAAAGATATATTATATACATGTAATGAGTAACCTTATGGCTGGTGGTAATTTAAGGAACATTATAATGCAATAATAAAATGTTCTAATTTGTTTGAGTGTTCCGTTTGTTTAGTACCTTCTTAACACATTTTGCAGCTCCTGAGCAGAACACGGCTAGCGACTGGCAGCTACATGCATATGTTGCTCTTAATTAGCTCACTGACTTATTATGCTCAAGAGCTGCAACATGCTGCTCAACCCGAGCTGGGCTTTAACTATGTGTTTAACTACTGTTGCGGGGGTTACACACATTGGGCTAGATTACAAATGGAGTGCAATTGATAGCACAGGTTGCGCTATCTTGCACTCGGCCTTGCACAAAGAAGAATAATGCACCATCTGGTATTTCCAAGCGCACGGTTAAAATGAAAAGCAAATCATTTTACTGCATTCATATTACTAGTGTTAAGTGTTGCGCTGAAGCTTTAAAATGTAACACTTTTTGAGACCTAAAGTAAATGATTATCACTTGCTAGTTTGCATTACAAAACACATGAAAATGCTATGGAATAAAGGATTTAAAGGGACAGTTTACTCAAAATGTTTCTCCCCTTTAATTTGTTTCTAATGATCCACTTTATCTGCTGGAGTGTATTACATTGTTTACAGGTAGCTCCTTTACCCTTATATTGGCATTTGAAATAGTTGATTTAGCTTGTGGTATCCCCACCGATGCTGAAAGTTTGTGGCCGCGTGTACCGGCTATAGATAAGCTTTGTAAACACAGCCAGCAGAAGAAATTACATTCCCAGTGAGCTATAGCAGAGATAAGGTAATAAAATGTTGATTTTCCATTGTTCTCTCAAAGTATTGGTGATTGTTTTATGTACAGATATAAGATAAAGAAGCAGCTATATGTGCACAATGTGATACAGTAATGAGATCTGATTATACCTACAAGCTCAACCCATTTTATTAGGTTGTGGCTTCAAAACACAAAATCAGAGCTTTAATATACACAAACCTTAAAAAGAAAATTTTCATACATTTTTTTACTCTGCAGTTGGTAAAAAAAGCAATTGTAAACACATTAAGGGAAAACTATTTTATAGTATACTGTCCCTTTAACTTATATTTTCACTTTGAAAACAAAGGTTTTATGGCAGAATTAAAGGGATATGGTATATGTCAAGGGGCAGTGTTTTATTCTTAAATTTAATTTAAATAGTAAAGTACAGAAGTAAATGAACTCCACTACTTGAGCAGATTTTTTTTGTGCTCTAATGGCTTAGTGCTAAAGTATTATCTTATCAGACATGGATTTTACTGGATTTTCCCCCATAGATGTGTGAAGGAATTAACACACCTGTGCTATTTGACATGCAGATGTTAGCGTGCATTAGAATAGTGCCCAAGCAATAAAAAAAAATAACATTGGACTTGTAATATGTGCTCAAAAATAGAAGCGGTATCGATACCATAGCATTAAAAATGTTGTGCTCCACTTGTAATTTAGCCCTTTGTTTGCAAGGCCACTAGTGCAACAATTACATGCTTTTAACAGGTGTAAACGTTTTGTTTTGATTTTGTGTCTCCCCTTAATGAAGCTGTACGTAGATGGATGTAACACATTACTATGCAACATTAAACTCAAAATCAGGGCCTTTCATTGTGATAAGAGGTTTAGTATAACACTGGAATAAATGTATATGCCAAGCTCGTTGACGGAATAATCCAATTTATTTACATCAGCCTGATAATACAGCATCCTTATATTATCTGTACCACTTTTACATTCTCAACATGATGGAGTTTTATGAAAATAAATAAAGCCTAGAAAATGACCATCTCTGGACCCCATGCTATCCTGACAACTGCACACAGTCATACGTAGCTACGTAATCTGCTCAGTATACCTGTGTAGAGAGGTTATGTTTATTGAGTCCGCTCTCCTTACGGTTTCTTCGTGATCCAGTTAATTTAGAAAGGCCAAAGCCACTGCTGACACGGGACAACTTAGACTGATTACTTGGGGCCAAAGCTTCTCCTTTAGTGATGCATTTCTTTTCATAAGCTGCCAAATACATCATAAGAATAGGTTAGTAAATGATATACAATTTGGGATTATTCAAAATGAAATCACCCATAAAAATGTTTAAATGGTCATAAAAGTCTAATGGGTTAAATTATTTTATTATTGAACTATTGCTTGGATATAACCACGGTTTTAACCCCTTCAAAGTAACTATGAAAGTTTAATTTTGACTTTTCATGTCGCTTTCGTTATGAATTAGACTCTGAAAATTGTGTTTTTCCAATGCCCACAAATGGGCAGGAGTCCATCCTGTAGGATCTATAACTCTGACCCAAATACTACACTATGATTGCTTGAAAGAATAAATTAAAAAACAAAGAGATTTTGATATACAATACATATATTATAAAAGGGTACAGCTACCCTATGATTATAATAGTGACTCTATCCCAGTGATAATTAACATTGGCACCCCAGATGTTTTGAAAATTTATTTCCCACGATTCTTAGGCACTCAACAGTCTAGTTGAGCATCATAGGAAATGTAGTTCCGAAACATCAGGGTTAATAAAATTAGCTCTATCCTTTTGAAATAATTGCAGAGTTGCAAGAAGTTGCTTACCCAAGTGATTCTGCCAACAGCGTAATGTTGCATCTTCAATAAAAGGTCTTACAACAGCAATGTCTACGTGTCCTCTCTCATTGGCAGGAAATGTCACTTTGAACATCTCTTCCAAAACCTGCTTCTTGCTATGAATCAACTCAATCCAAACACGGTTGACAGCTTTCAAGAGAAGCTGACGTCCTAAAAAAACCCAGAAAAAAACAATCAAACAACGTCACAATAATACAGCACAGCATCCTTTTGACAGCTTAATGGTTAAATATAATAACATTCCAGTTTTAGAACACATTTAAAAAATAAGAATAATAATTCCAATATTAACTTACTAATAGGAAAAATGTTATACATATAGTGGTCAATACACGTGCACAAAACTGAGCCGGTCTCGGTATGATCCTATACAAAAGGAGCTTAATTTGAACAAATACCAAAAGATGGAATTAAATTTAATAACATACCCTACTGTAACATAACTAATTGCATACCCTACCTAAATCATAAAAGTTTATTTTTCGTTTCCATGTCCATATAAGATTTTACACTTAAACATTTAAAGGGAGGATAGTATTAAAAATAAAGCAGTTACTCACTTAAAGGTGCGTAATGAATATATTAACATCACTTTTTGTTTCTTTTGAACAAAAACAAAAAATTAATATTTGTTTATTTAGGAAAGAGAATAAATTGCATACCTGAGTAGCATAGGCCCTATATTTATAAACAATATATGCAATACGTTTCGTTTGTAAGAATGCTTCTTTAAAAGGGACATAAAAACCCAAATTTTTCTCTCATTATTCAGGTAGAACATACAATTTTAAACAACTTTCCATTTTACTTCTATTACCAAATTCTTTGTTTTCCTGTTATCCTTTGATGAAAAGCAAGAAGGAGCATGCACGTGTCTGCACCACTACATGGCATCCATTTTGCAACAATATTGTACATAAGCAAGAGCACTAGATGGCAGCAGTATTTACTGTCATGTAGTGCTGCAGACGTGCAGATATCGGATTATCTCTTCAACAAAGAAACATGAGAATGACACAAATTTGATAAAATAAGTAAATTGGAAACAATTTTAACAATTGGAAACTATAATTTAAAGCTAGTCCAGGAGAGGGCACCAGAGTTTGCAAGTTACCTTCACTGATGTCTTGGTAGGTCCCATCCGTATCTATATCAGATGGCATCATAATGTGCCATGTGGTCATCCGGGCCTCTGCTTCTAAACCAAAGCCATCAGGGCTGCTACAATGAGATATTGGAAACATTTATTGGTATAAAACATACTTCTTGTATTATAGAACTATGGCTACCAGAACACCAGCAAAATATGATCTGTTTGTTGTCACTGGTATACAAAATACATACCAATGACAGCTATCTGAATACTGAGCATATGTACATACGTTCAATGCACAGTAAATGATTGCTATAATTATTATTGTCAACACATAGGTATTGGAAAATATGCTACGTTTCATTAATGTGTACTTCAGTTTTGAGTTTAAAGTCTGTTTAATAATTTGTTAATTCTAGGAAGGTTCTCAACGAAACTAATAATTTTCAAATAGTATTTTAACTATATCAATGCAAAAGTTACCTTAACCAGAAACACATTTATGTTTATGTCTTACATGAGACTTTATAATGATGATTAAATGTAAAGAGCAGACGTAGCAATATTTTACACACATAGCAGTGTGCTAGACCTATAAGTTAGTGAGACATACAAAGAAGGATAATCACTCACATACTACATAGCAAATACTACATATGTTTTGGTTCTTATTCCATTTTGTCAAAGTGTACCTCTACATGTATAGTAAATGCAGGCTATGGATGCTGCCTCTCTAGCCCTGGATGAGGGTGACAGGTTTTCTGACTAAGAACCTTGTCCACCTGAACCTTAATAAATGGGGGTCATAGACTCTATATGAAATGATTCTAAACAAACTTTATATAGAGTTCAGTAGCGAACAGCTTGTAGAAGTACAAATGTTCTTCCATGTATTTTGAATCACATTTTAAAAATGTATAACAATAAATGCATATTTGAGAGTTGAGACCTTAGAAAACTGTATTTAAAGGGACAGTCTACACCTTAGTCATCTTAAAGTCTTACCTTAGATTAAGCTGCAAATAGCCTTCTGCAACATTTCTATATCATGCAGCAGGAATCGTAAAAAAGGAAATTTATGCTTACCTGATAAATTGATTTCTTCTACGATACGACGAGTCCACTGATTCATCCGTACTTGTGGGATATTATCCTCCCGCTAACAGGAAGTGGCAAAGAGCACCACAGCAGAGCTGTATATATAGCTCCTCCCTTCTCTCCACCCCCAGTCATTCGACCGAAGGTATAGGAAGACAAAAGAAAAGCTAAAAGGTGCAGAGGTGACTGAAGTTTTTAAAAAAATAATCTGTCTAAAATGACAGGGAGGGCCGTGGACTCGTCGTATCGTAGAAGAAATCAATTTATCAGGTAAGCATAAATTTATTTTTCTTCTACTAGATACGAGTAGTCCACGGATTTATCCTTACTTGTGGGATACAATACCAAAGCAACAGGACACTAATGAACGGGAGGGACAAGACAGATACCTAAACGGAAGGCACCACTGCTTGAAGAACTTTTCTCCCAAAAATAGCCTCCGAAGAAGCAAAAGTATCAAATTTGTAAAATTTGGAAAAAATATGAAGGGAGGACCAAGTCGCAGCCTTACAAATCTGTTCAACAGAAGCATCGTTTTTAAAAGCCCATGTGGAAGCCACAGCTCTAGTAGAATGAGCCGTAACTTGAGGAGGCTGCTGTCCAGCAGTCTCGTATGCCAGGCGGATGATGCTTTTCCGCCAAAAAGAAAGAGAGGTAGCCGTAGCTTTTTAACCCCTACGTCTTACAGAATAAACAACAAATAAAGAAGATGTTTGACGGAAATCCTTGGTCGCTTGTAAGTAAAACTTCAAAGCCCGAACCACGTCCAAGTTATGTAACAGACGCTCCTTCTTAGAAGAAGGATTAGGACACAAAGAAGGAACAACAATTTCCTGATTAACATTCTTATTTGAAACAACCTTAGGAAGGAATCCAGGTTTAGTACGCAAAACCACCTTATCAGAATAGAATATAAGATAAGGCGAATCACATTGTAACACAGAAAGCTCAGAAACTCTTCGAGCAGAAGAGATAGCAACTAAAAACAAAACTTTCCAAGATAAAAGCTTAATATCCATGGAACGCATGGGTTCAAACGGAACCCCTTGAAGAACATTGAGAACTAAATTCAAACTCCATGGCGGAGCAATAGGTTTAAATACAGACTTGATTCTGATTAAAGCCTGACAAAAAGACTGAACGTCTGGGACATCAGCCAGACGCTTGTGTAGTAAAATTGACAAAGCAGAAATTTGTCCTTTCAAGGAACTAGCTGATAATCCCTTCTCCAATCCTTCTTGGAGAAAGGACAAAATCCTAGGAATCCTAGCCCTACTCCATGAGTAGCCCTTGGATTTGCATCAATAAAGATATTTACGACATATCTTATGGTAAATCTTTCTAGTGACAGGGCTTGCGAGCCTGAATCAAAGTATCAATGACCGACTCAGAGAATCCCTGCTTAGATAAGATCAAGCGTTCAATCTCCAGGCAGTCAGCTGCAGAGAATTTAGATTTGGATGTTGGAACGGACCCTGAATGAGAAGGTCCTGTCTCAATGGAAGTTTCCACGGTGGCAGAGAGCACATGTCCACTAGATCCGCATACCAAGTCCTGCGTGGCCATGCAGGCACTATTAGGATTACCGAGGCTCCCTCCTGTTTGATTCTTGCAATCACACGAGGCAGGAGAGGAAAAGGTGGAAACACATAAGCCAGGTTGAACGACCTATCAGTACAGCTTGGGGATCCCTTGACCTGGACCCATAACGAGGAAGTTTGGCATTCTGACGAGATGCCATCAGATCCAATTCCGGTGTGCCCCATTGATGAATCAATGACGCAAACACCTCCTTCAGGGAATTCCAGACTGCACCCCAGCCCAAGAGGCTGGCGTCCGTCGTCACTATGACCCATGCTGGCCTGCGGAAGCACATTCCCTGGGACAGATGATCCTGTGACAACCACCAAAGAAGAGAGTCTCTGGTCTCTAGATCCAGATTTATTTGAATCCCCATTCCACTGTCTGAGCATGCACAGCTGCAGTGGTCTGAGATGAAAGCGAGCAAACGGAACGATGTCCATTGCCGCTACCATTAATCCAATGACCTCCATACACTGCGCCACTAATGGCCGAGGAATGGACTGAAGTGCTCGGCAAGTAGTTAGAATCTTTGACTTTCTGACCTCCGTCAGAAAAATGTTCATGTCTACCGAGTCTATCTGAGTTCCCAAGAATGGAACTCTTGTTAGTGGAACTAGTGAACTCTTTTCTATATTCACTTTCCAACCGTGAGTTCTTAGAAATGCCAACACGATGTCCATGTGAGATTTGGTCAGGTGATAAGTTGACGTCTGGATCAAAATATTATCCAGATAGGGCGCCACTGCTATGCCCCACGGCCTGAGAACTGCCAGAAGGGACCCTAGCACCTTTGTGAAGATTCTGGGAGCTGTGGCCAACACGAAAGGAAGGGCCACGAACTGATAATGTTCGTCCAGAAAGGCGAACCTTAGAAACTGATGATGATCCTTGTGGATAGGAATGTGAAGATACGCATCCTTCAGGTCCACGGTGGTCATATATTGACCCTCCTGGATCATTGGTAAAATTGTTTGTATAGTCTCCATCTTGAACGATGGGACTCTGAGAAATTTGTTTAGGCATTTGAGATCTAAAATTGGTCTGAAGGTTCCCTCTTTTTTGGGAACCACGAACAGATTTGAGTAAAACCCCTGTCCCTGTTCTAGTTTTGGAACTGGACAAATTACACCCATGGTATAGAGGTCTTTTACACAGTGTAAGAACGCCTCTCTTTTTGTCTGGTCTACAGACAAACGTGAAAGATGAAATCTCCCTCTTGGGAGAAACTCCTTGAATTCTAGCCGATAACCCTGAGTCACATTTTCTAATGCCCAGGGATCCTGAACATCCCTTGCCCAAGCCTGGGCGAAGAGAGAAAGTCTGCCCCCTACTAAATCCGGTCCCGGATCGGGGGCTGCCCCTTCATGCTGTCTTGATAGCAGCAGTGGGCTTCTTAACTTGTTTACTTTTATTGCAGGCCTGCAGACTGACTTGGATTGTGCAAAATTCCCCTCCTGCTTTGTGGCGGAAGAGGAAGTAGAGGGTCCACCTTTAAAGTTTCGAAAAGGAACGAAAATTATTTTGTTTAGCCCTCATCTTAACAGTCTTATCCTGAGGCAGGGCATGACTTTACCTCCAGTAATGTCAGAAATTATTTCCTTCAGTTCAGGCCCGAATAGGGTCTTACCTTTAAAAGGAATAGCTAAAAGCTTAGATTTTGATGACACATCAGCAGACCAAGATTTAAGCCATAACGCTCTACGCGTTAAAATGGCAAAGCCTGCATTTTTCGCTGCTAATTTAGCCATTTGAAAAGCAGCATCGGTAATAAAAGAATTAGCTAGCTTGAGAGCCTTAATTCTATCCAAAATATCATCTAATGGGGTCTCAACCTTAAAAGACTCCTCTAGAGCCTCGAACCAAAAAGCTGCTGCAGTAGTAACTGGAACAATGCACACTCTAGGTTGTAGAAGAAAACCCTGATGAATAAACAATTTCTTTAGAAGACACTCTAATTTTTTATCCATAGGATCTTTGAAAGCACAACTGTCCTCAATAGGTATAGTTGTACTCTTAGCTAGGGTAGAAATAGCTCCCTCCACCTTAGGGTCCGTTTGCCAAGAATCCCGAATGGTGTCAGATATGGGAAACATTTTCTTAAAAGTAGTAGGGGGAGAGAACGGAATGCCTGGTCTATCCCATTCCTTAGTAACAATGTCCGAAATTCTTTTAGGGACTGGAAAAACATCAGTGTAAGTAGGTACCTCTAGATATTTATCCATCTTACACAATTTCTCTGGTGGAATTACAATAGGGTCACAATCATCCAGAGTCACTAAAACCTCCCGGAGTAACAGGCGGAGGTGTTCAAGCTTAAATTTAAAGGACATCACGTCCGAGTCTGTCTGAGGTAACACATTTCCTGAATCTGAAAGCTCTCCCTCAGACAGCAATTCCCTGACCCCCAAATCAGAACACTGTGAGGGTACATCGGAAATGGCCAATAAAGCATCAGAGGGCTCAGCATTTACCTTAATACCGGACCTACTGCGCTTACCTTGTAAACCTGGCAGTTTAGATAATACCTCTGTAAGGGTAGTAGACATAACTGCAGCCATATATTTCAGAGTAAAAGAATTAGACGCACTAGAAGTACTTGGCGTCGCTTGAGTGGGCGTTAAAGGTTGTGACACTTGGGGAGAATTGGATGGCATAACCTGATTCTCTTCAGACTGAGAATCATCCTTAGACATACTTTTATCACCTAAAATATGTTCTTTGCAATGTAAGGCCCTTTCAGTACATGAGGGACACAATGTAAGTGGGGGTTCCACAATGTCTTCTAAACACATAGAGCATTGACTTTCCTCAATGTCAGACATGTTGAACAGGCTAGTAATAACCACAAAAAGTCTTGAAAACACTTTATTTATTGAAAAAAAACAACTGCGCCTTTAAGAAGTAAAAAAGCGCACAATTTTTCCAAATCTGCTTTAAAATGCTATAACGCTCACAATTTTAGCATATATCTATCTTATATTGTAGCCTAAGATTGCACCACAAGTAAGGGACAAATTAACCCTCTATAAGAAAAACGTTATTCCAAAACGTTATAAAAAGTAGATTAACAACCCCCTTCACCTCGCGCCTACCTGCCCTCAGGGGTCTCACTATGACTTCGTTAGCCTATGCCTTCAGTTTGGGTCCAAACGGAGCTGAAGTTTGCTGCCTTCATGTGAAGATCAACTCTGCATCTGAGGCGCGAAAATTAGGCCCCGCCCATCATATGTGATGTCTCTCAGCCTAAAAAAACGCTATGAAGCGGTATAGGAACTAGCCATGTGGGTTTTTGTATCCCAAATAACAATATAAAGCCATGTGAAACCCCTCCAGTACAATGCCCAGTAACAGTGAACATAAAAACGTTTCTGCAATAAAACGTTATGTTGCCCCAGTGTCTAACCATGCTGCCATCCTTTGCTGCATTTGGCCCATAAACATTCATACACAGGACTCCAGTAATACCCCTTCTTATATATAGGATTACTGATTACCCCTTCCCTCATGGGAACTATGTCAGCCTGTTCTGAAATATCACAGTCTCTCCAGAAATAAATGAGTGAACATACCTCAATACTTGTAGTATGAAAAACGTTCCCCACACTGAAGCTTCTCTAGTACTCCTCAGCATTCTGTGGGAACTCATCTGGATCTTAGTGGCAACTGCTAAGATCATCAACCTCCAGGCAGAAATCTTCTGCCATCTGCTGCCTGAGGAAAAATAGTACTCACTGGTACCATTTAAAATAAAAAAAGTATCATTTTAACTTCCTATTACTAGTATAGGCAAAGAGAATGACTGGGGGTGGAGAGAAGGGAGGAGCTATATATACAGCTCTGCTGTGGTGCTCTTTGCCACTTCCTGTTAGCGGGAGGATAATATCCCACAAGTAAGGATGAATCCGTGGACTCGTCGTATCTAGTAGAAGAAAGGTTATTTTTTAAATGAATGTTATTTCTGGCCACTTTGAAATGGCTGCCAAACTCTGCCCGCTGATAACTTCACGATCTGGGCTGCATATAGGCACTCTGCTAAATAGCTTTGAGAGTCTGTTGAATCCAACTAGTGATATAAGGAATACAGGATAGCGCCAAAGATAAAAGCTGTCACTAATGATTAACCCCTTCTAAGATAATCTAAATGATAAATGCAAAATGTTAGTGAGTGACAGCGCTAAAAAGCATAGGTCAAAAAGTTTCTTATATAGTCAGTGAGTTATTTGTAATATATGGTAGGTATAAATCTGTGATCATATACGAAAGCAAATAAGTTTTTGCTGGCAGTAAATAAAATTAAAAAGGTCCTTTTATCTTTGGCGCTATCCTGTATTCCTTACATTAGCTATTTGACCACACTAGAGTGCTCTACATTTTTTAATTTTCTTTACTGCCAGCAAACACATATTTGCTTTTGTATATGATCACAGATTTATACCTACCATATATTACAAATAATTCACTGAATATATAAGAAACTTTTTGACCTATGCTTTTTAGCGCTGTTACTCACTAACATTTTGAATCCAACTAGTGAGCCTTTTGTGATTGGATGCCATATGTAGCCCAGATTGTGATGTCATCAGTGGGTGGAGCTTGGCAGCCAGAAACAATATCAATTTTAAAATAGCTTTCTTGCAGCATGATATAGAAAGGGGTGAAGGAGGCTATTTGTAGCTTTATCTTAGATAAGACTTTAAGATGACTAAGGTGTAGACTGCCCCTTTAATTAAGACATTATAACATGTACTCAGTCAATTTTTATTGGTCACATTGATCTTTTACACTATAAGATCTGAGCATGGTTTAAGATGACTGAATTTCTTTCTAATGACATGGTGAGTCCACGGATCATCATAATTACTATTGGGAATATTACTCCTGGCCTGCAGGAGGAGGCAAAGAGCACCACAGCCAAAGCTGTTAAATAGCACTCCCCTTAAACACAATCCCCAGTCATTCTCTTTGCTTGTAGTGCATGGAGGTGGTAAAGTTAGGTGTCTGATTCTTCAATCAAGATTTTTTTTTTTTTTTTTAAACAAAGCAAGTTTGGTTTTGTTTTTAGCTGTATTCCACGTCAGTCTCTTCAGTAGAGCTGTGGTGGCTTTTGAGCTTCTGAGAACTTGGGGGGTATAATCCCTTCTGTGCCTCTCAGGATGTGTTGCTGCCCTTTTTTGTGACAAATGACTATGTAGGTTTACTTAGGCTTTTGTTTATTTCTACAGGTTCCTTGTTTGAATGGATTCCTTTAAAGCCTTGTGAACTGTCCTGCTGCCGGGCAGTTGGTTCTAGAAGTAAGTGCTATTTTGTTATTATTTTTTTGTTGGGTCACAGGAAAATTATTTTGGCACTTTTGAGATAGCCCTGCTTGTGCAGGTTATTTATCCTGGCAGTTTTATTGGCGTGGGGCACTGTGGAGGATATTTGGGCTCTTAGTTTTTATGTATCTCAGGATTGTGGTTCGTTTTGGGTTTATTTTCTCTTGCACAGCAGTGATATTCTAAGATTCAGTGCTGGATGGTGGGAAGCGTTTAAGGTTTGTTTCTCCCGGCGGCTGTTTGTTTTAGTCTAATGCTGGCCGGGAGGTGGTGAGACACGCCCACGATGCGCTGTGTTTTTCTTTGGCGTGAGGTTTCACGCGTTTTCCTCCTCCTGCTACGGAGCAACCGTAGTGTGCATTTCCTGTTTTTCATTGCGGTCTGTGTCTTACAGTGTGCGCAGACCGGGAGCAGTTTTTTTCTTTCTGAAGCCGGACTTCTGGTTGGAGGGGGTAAGGTTTGCACATTAGGAAGAGTTTTGTTGTTGAGGTGTAGAGGTGCTGTGAGAAACGTTTTTTCATAGGGTTTTCTGTCAGCATTAAAAGTTAGCCTGTTTGTTTTTTTGAAACGTTTATTAAAGGGACAGTAAACGTTTTTATTTGGGGCAGTTTTTTTCAGTCAAATTTTATTTTTCTATTTAACTGTATGTACAATAGACCAGGAGGACTTGCAGGCTGTAATTTATGTCTAGATGCTAATGTAATTTATGTCTAGATGCTAATGTAGAGCCTCCTATCCCTTTCTGTTCCTCTTGTATAGAGAGGACTACGCAGTACAGGGATAGGCTCTTTGATACAGAGCCTTCATTTTCTAAGGAGACTGTGGTTCAGGACCCTCCTGTTCAAGCTGTAGCTCAGCTTTCTCCCCATTCCTCTCAGTCTCACTCCTCTTCACATGCAGTGCCCTGTGTGTCGTCTCAAGCTAGTTTTTCTTTACAGAATTTGTCTACTCACATATCCTCTGCTATATCTGATGCATTATCTGCTTTTCCTGTGTTACAGGGTAAACGCAGAAGGACTTCTGACTCTGTTGCAGTTTTATCTAATGTTCCTTCTCATAGGACTGAGGAAGAAGATATTTCAGTAGTGTCTGACGATAAAATTTCAGACTCTGATAGTGTGTCTCCTTTGACTGATTCTGAGGTGGTTTCTTTCAGATTTAAGTTGGAGCACCTCCGTTTGTTACTCAGGGAGGTGTTGGCTACTTTGGAGGATTCTGATTCAATGGTCATAGTTTTTCCCAAGAAGGCTAGTAAGCTTAATAAGTTTTTTGATGTTCCCTCCATGGCGGAAGTTTTTCCTGTTCCGGATAGGGTTTCAGAGATTATTTCTCGGGAATGGGAGAAGCCTGGAATTCCTTTTTCCCCTTCTCCTATTTTAAGGAAGATGTTTCCTATTGCAGATTTTATTAAGGAATCTTGGCAGACAGTCCCTAAGGTTGAGGGAGCTATTTCCACTTTGGCCAAGAGGACCACTATTCCTATTGAGGATAGTTGTGATTTTAAGGATCCCATGGATAAGAAGTTGGAGGCTTTACTTAAGAGGATTTATGTTCAACAGGGGCTCCAATGGCAGCCTGTTGTGTGTATTGCTACACTTACCAGTGTGGCTGCCTATTGGTTTGATGCATTGTCTGATTCTATTCTTCAGGAGACTTCTCTGGATGAGATTCAGAATAGAATTAAGGCTTTAAAATTGTCCAATTCTTTTATTGCAGACGCCTCTTTACAGGTTGTCAAGTTGGGAGCTAAGATTTCTGGCTTTGCTGTTTTGGCTCACAGGGCTTTATGGTTATGCGGATGTCTCATCTAAGTCTAAGCTTTTATCAATTCCTTACAAAGGGAAGAATTTGTTTAGGCCTGGTTTGGCTGAATTTATTTCTGATATTACTGGTGGGAAGGGACATTCTCTTCCTCAAAATAAGAGAAATAAACAGAAAGGTCGCAAGAGTAATTTTCGTTCCTTTCGCAACTTCGCTGGTAAGTCTTCCTCTTCCTCCTCCAAGCAGGATCAGAACAGGTCTTCTTGGAGACATAATCAGTCCTGGAGCAAGGGGAAGCAATCTAAGAAGCCCGCCGCTGACTCAGTCAGCATGAAGGGTCTGCCCCCGAACCGAGAATGGATCGCGTGAGGGCAGGCTGTCTTTGTTCGCTCAAGCCTCGGCAAGGGATGTCCCAGATCCTTGGGTAGTAGATATTCTATCCCAGGGATACAAACTGGAGTTCAAGACTTTTCCTCCCAGGGGCAGGTTTCATCTTTCAAGGTTATCGGTAAATCAGTAAAACAAAAGAGGCATTCTTAAGATGTGTCCAGGATCTTTCCGATATGGGAGTGATCGTTCCTGTTCCAGTTCAGGAGCAGGGACTAGGGTTTTATTCCAATCTGTTTATCGTTCCCAAAAAGGAGGGAACTTTCAGACCCATTTTAGACCTCAAATTGGTAAACAAATTTCTCAAGGTTCCATCATTCAAGATGGAGACTATTCGGCCAATTCTACCTCTGGTTCAGGAAGGTCAGTTCATGACTACAGTAGATATGAAGGATGGATATCTACATGTTCCCATTCACAAGGATCATCACAAGTTTCTGAGATTTGCTTTTCTAGACAAGCATTTTCAGTTTGTGGCTCTTCCTTTTGGTATTACAACTGCTCCCAGGGTGTTTTCAAGGGTCTTGGGGGCGTTATTGGCAATTCTCAGACTGCAGGTGGTTGCAGTAGCTCCTTACCTGGACGACATTCTAGTTCAGGCTCCATCTTTTCAACAAGCAAAATCTCATACAGAGGAGTTGTTGTCTTTTCTGCGCTCCCATGGTTGGAAGGTGAATTTAGGAAAAACTTCCTTGGTTCCAGCTACAAGAGTGGTATTCTTGGTAACCATTATAGATTCTCTGGAAATGAAGATCTTTTTGACAGAAGAAAGGAAGTCAAAGATGTTCAATTCTTGTCTGGCTCTTCAGTCATCTCCTCAGTCTTCGGTGGCCCAGTGTATAAAGGTTATTGGTCTGATTGTTTCGGTCATGGACATCATTCCGTTTGCCCGGTTTCATCTCAGACCTCTGCAGTTATGCATGCTGAGACAGTGGAACTCTGATTATACAGATCTGTCTCCGGAGATTCTTCTAGATCAGGCTGCAAGAGATTCTCTTCGGTGGTGGTTGTCTCAGGGAACCTGTTTTTGCAGGCCTACCTGGGTGATTGTGACCACAGATGCCGGTCTGCTAGGTTGGGGAGCTGTCTGGGGTTCTTTGAAGGCTCAGGGTGGGTGCACCCAGAAAGAATCGGTTCTCCTATAAATGTCTTAGAGTTGAGGGCAATTTTCAATACTCTCGTAGCCTGGCCTCAACTGGCTTCAACCGAGTTTATCAGATTCCAGTCGGCCAATATAACGTCCGTGGCTTACATCAATCATCAGGGGGAACTCTGAGTTCCTTGGCGATGAAGGAGGTAGCCAGGATTATTCAGTGGGCGGAGGCAGTCTTTTCATCTGGGGGAGTGGGAACTTCATCCAGAGGTGTTTTCCAGTTTGATTCTCAAGTGGAGTTGGATCTTATGGCATCTCATCACAATGCCAAGCTTCCGAAGTACGGTTCGAGGTCAAGGGATCCTCAAGCGGTTCAGTCTGGCATACGTGTGAGGGCGTTGGTAATTCTCATTGCACTGGCGTGGTCTCGCAGGATCTGGTATGCAGATCTGGTGGAGATGTCATCCTTTCCACCTTGGAGTCTTCCGTTGAGGAAGGACCTTCTACTTCAGGATCCCTTCTTTCATCCACATCATGTTTCTCTGAAGCGGACTTCTTGGAGATTGAACGCTTGATTCTATCTTAGCGTGGTTTTTCGGAGTCAGTTATTGAGACTATGATTCAGGCGCGTAAGCCTGCGACTAGAAAAATTTATTACAAGATTTGGCATAAATATCTGTACTGGTGTTAATCTAAGGGCTACTCTTGGAGTAGAGTTAGGATTCCTAGGATTTTATCTTTTCTCCAGGAAGGTCTGGAGAAAGGTTTGTCTGCTAGCACCCTGAAGGGTCAAATTTCTGCTTTATCTATTTTGTGACATAAATGTCTGGCGGGTGTGCCCGATGTTCAGTCTTTTTGTCAGGCCCTGTTAAGAATTTGGCCTATGGTTAAGTTTGCAACTCCACTTTGGAGTCTTAATTTAGTTCTGAGAGTTCTTCAACAGGCTCCGTTTGAGGAAGGTTTTGTTTTTGGTTGATATCTCTTTGGCTCAAAGAGTTTCGGAGCTTTCTGCTTTGCAATGTGAGTCTCCTTTTCTTGTTTTTAATTCTGACAAGGTAGTACTTCGTACTGCATTAGGTTTTCTTCCCAAGGTTGTTTCTGATAAGAATATTTATTAGAAAATTGTTGTTCCTTCTTTGTGTCCTAATCCTTCTTTTCATAAAGAACGTTTGTTACACAATCTGGATGTAGTTTGTGCATTGAAATATTATGTGCAGGCGACTAAGGATTTTCGCCAGTCTTCTTCTTTATTTGATGTTTTTTCTGGGAAACGGAAAGGTCAGAAAGCTACGGCTATTTCTCTTTCGTGTTGGTTGAGGAGTGTTATTCGCTTGGCATATGAGTCTGCTGGTCAGCAGCCTCCTGAGAGAATCACCGCTCATTCCACAAGGGCTGTTTCTTCTACTTGGGCTTTCAAAAATGGTGCTTCTGTAGATAAGATATGCAAGGCTGCCACATGGTCATCGTTACACATTTTTTCTAAATTTTACAAATTTTATAATTTTGCTTCTGCTGAGGCTGTTTTTGGGAGAAAGGTTCTTCAAGCAGTGGTGCCTTCCGTTTAGGCAAACTGTCTTGTCCCTCCCTTATCATCCTTGTCCTCTAGCTTGGGTATTGATTCCCAATAGTAATTATGATGATGATCCGTGGACTGTGCCATTAGAATGAAAATGAAATTTATTCTTACCTGATAAATTTGTTTCTTTCTTGACACAGTAAGTCCACGGCCCCACCCTGTAATTTCAGACAGTTTATTTTTTCATAAACCTCAGACACCTCTGCACCATATATTAACTTCCTTTCTCCTTTCCCTTTGGTCGAATGACTGGGGATTGTGGGTAAGGGGAGTGGTATTTAACAGCTTTGGCTGTGGGGCTCTTTGCCTCCTCCTGCAGGCCAGGGGTGATATTCCCAATAGTAATTATGATGATCCGTGGACTCACCGTGTCAAGAAAGAAACAAATTTATCAGGTAAGAATACATTTCATTTCTTCATGACATGAATAAAACAAAAGCATTTCTTAGGGATTCTAGTCCATGCTGATACAACAGCATCACATAATTAATGCAGATTTTTATCCACTAATTGATGCTCTAAAGCTTCCACTTCATCTCATTGTGGGAACCACACAGGCCTCTGGAGTAAACTGGATTTACTGTCATGACTGTGGAACCTCCATGAGATCATGTGCTTTGGGACAACACACTGTCTTGCTGGAAACATAAGGGCCAAAAATAGGTGTACATGGTCAGCAACAGATCAACAAGGTCTAAAAACTTACAAAGAAAGACTTGGTGATTTAAATATGTATAGCTTAGAGGACTGAGGAGAGAGAGGGGATAGGATAGAAACTTTAAAGTATATTAAAGGACCTAATAAAGCTGAGGCTGTAAGCATTTTCCCCCACAAATAGAGCAGCACGAAAACAAGAGGTCATGATCTCAAGTTTAAAAGGTAGGAAGTTTCGGAGTAATGTGCAGAAGAGCGTAGTTTATTTATGGAATAAACTTCCATTAGAGGTGGTCTAGCTAAACACTGGGGGACTTCAAGAATGCTTGTGATAAGCATAAGGCATGCAGACTTGATGGGACTATGGTTCTTATCTGCTGTCGAAACCTATTTGTGTAGTTACTTTGTGGCATTCAACTGATGCTCATTTAGTAGTAAAGAAACATGAACGTTATATAAATCATTAGCCTGCTCTTTTGACACCAAGCAAGATGGATTCATGTGGTTTGTGCCAATTACTGGCCTTACCATCTGCATGCTGTAGCAGATTGAGATTTGTCAGGATAGGCATGTTTTCCTATCTCCAGTTGTCCAGTTTTGGTGGTGACAACCTACATTCTTATTCTTAGGTCACATGAGTGGAACCCAGTGTTGTCATCTTCTGCTGTAGCACATCTGCCCCACAATGGAAATTGTTGTGGAACTCTTCTTTAACCGCACTTAAAAGACTAAAGAGACTGTAGTGTAAATCCCACAAGGTTGTCTGTTTAAAAACAACCACATCTAGCACAATTAATCATATTACTTCTAAAGTTGCATAAAATTATGCTTTCTCTCAATTTTAAGTTTGAATGAACATCGGCTAAACCTGTTTACCATGTATATCTGCTTAAAATAGAGCTACTGTCGTGTAATTTAATGTTTGGTTATTTTGGTTTATTGGCTGATGTACCTAATTATGTGGCTTCTAATATATACATTTGATTTAGTTAAGGCAGAAGGTGGAACAAACCCTGAAACCCACCACAAAATCCCACCACATGAATGATTTTTGACTGAACAAGATATGCTTTAGAAACATTTATGTAGTTGGCAAAATTTACTGTATATTGAAATAGTTTTAATATAAAAAAAAAGTCTTACCTTCCTGTATAGAGATTGATCAAGCAGTGAGCCAAGCAGGCAATAAACTCTTGGTCATGATTTCCAGGACCCAAAATAAGATTTCGATTTACTGTAAGAACCCGAAGAGAATCTAGAAGTGCAACTTGCTGTGGGACGGTTTTGTGTGCTCTTGAGAACTGGTACAAGATAGTCCTATTCAAGCAGTTGTAAATGGCTTCCAGTGATAAACCTTGAGACCGTCTCTTTGACTAAACACACAAAAAAATAATAAGAATGATTGGCTAAAAATTCTGCTTCGATAAATAAGAATGATTCAATCCTTGAATATTTTTGTTAATGTAATACAGTTTTTTTTTTTTATTGATAATTTTTATTGATTTTCACATATTATAAGCATTACAACAATTTGACAGATTCTGTTTGCGGTACAGTTCCGGAAAAGGTTGGCAGTTCTGCCTAGTATGGCTGGTTAGTCTTTCGAGCCTATAAAGTTATCATAGTGATAAAAAGGACATACAATAGTAGAAACAAAAATACAAAGATTTTTCCATAACTCTACAAGAATTTAAACAGCTTAACAGTTCAGTAAGTTCCATCTGTAAAAGAAATAGCCTATACAACTTATCCTCTATGCTTTTTAAGGGGTAGATAACCTTTTTGGGTTCCCATGAAATTGTATGTGACAGAGAGAGGACCTTTTTATCTTAATGTTCTGTTATTTGCATTTGTTTGAAGTTGCTCTTGGTTGTAGTTAGATCACTGATTATCTAGAGCCGTCTTGTTTACTATTTCTTCCCAATACAGTTTCATATCTAAAAACATGTCCAACTGACCCCTTCTATAGTACCCATACTGCTCTAGAGGGAGTATGTCATTGGTTTTCGATATCCATTGCTGGACTGTGGGGATCAATGGTGACTTCCAATTTAACGCTATTAGCGACCTAGCACTATTCAGGCTTATCTGTATTATTCCCTGGCGAATCTTGCATCTTAAGCTAGAAGGATGATTTAATAACGCCGTTATTGGCGAAAGAGAGAACTCTGGACCACCAAGTTTCTGTAGTGTTTGCTCTATTCTCCTCCAAAAAGGCTTAATCTTGGGGCAATGCCACCAGATATGCGCCATTGTCCCCGTGTCGCCACAGCCCCTCCAGCAAAGTGCCGTGGATGAGGGGTAGATTCGATGCAACCTGTGCGGTGTGAGGTACCATCGCATTAGAATTTTAAAATTCATTTCAACTATTTTAGTGGAGGTAGAAGACCTGCGAGTGTAATTAAAGATTTTTTTCCAGGTTTCCTCATCTATTTGTATACTTAAGTCCTGCTGCCAGTGAGTAGTATATGCCGGTAGCAGAGGCTGCATAGCAGCCTCCAGAGCTCTTTTCGCTACTGATAGGGTACCTCTAACAGGAATGGCCGAGAGGCACAAGTGTTCAAAGGTGGTCGGTGTTCTGGTTAGGTCTTGCTTATTACGGCTACTGCATATATAGTGTGAAAGTTGTGAGTATTTAAGCCAGGACGTGAAAGTCCCCTGTAGGATATGTGACAATTCTTGTCTAGGCCTCAATGCTTTCTTATCTAGGAAGTGAATGATTGGTGTTGATTCTGGAATCTCCCAAGTTACTCTAATGCCTTGCAGGGGTTCATACCCCCCTGTTAGTTCCATATTAGCTGAGATTGGGGTAAGAGGGGATTGGGATGAGGATAATTTGGGGTACTTTTGTATTAGGCAGTCCCATACCTCCAATATGTGTTTATAAAGCATGGATGTGTGGCAGATCGCAGGTCTAAGGTTCTTGACCATCCAACAGATGGCACCCGGTTTTGGCGCCCTGAGGATCTGGGAGTCCAGGGAAACCCAGGCTTTTACATCTCTTTTCATGTGCCAGTCCAATATATGCTGGAGAGCTATTGAGTAATAGTAAGATTCTATTTTCGGGACTCCCAGCCCCCCCTCCCTCACCGTTCTGTGTAAAGTGGCCGCATTAACGCGGGGTTTTATTTTGCCCCAAATAAAAGAGTGGATAAGTTTTTGTAGCTGTGATATGTATACCTTGGGTAGGGTAATTGGAATTGCCTGGAAGGTGTACAGGATCCTAGGAAGGATAGTCATTTTTATCGCCTGCACTCTGCCCCACCATGATATGGGTTTATCCTTCCAATTCTGGAGGGTATGTGTTATTGCAGTTTGTAACGACTTGTAATTGGCCTCAAATAGTTGAGAAATCTTTGGGGTTAGATAAACTCCCAGATACCTCAGTTGTGTAGATTGGATTTTATATGGACATATGTCCTTGAGGGTTAAGGTTTCTTTCCGGGACATGGCTACGTATAGGATCTCTGATTTATGCTGATTGATCAGGAAGTTGGACACCATACTAAATTTATCAAATTCTTCTATGAGAGCGGGAAGGGATTTCTCCGGGGAAGACAATGTCAGCAGAACATCGTCTGCAAACATCGAAAGTTTGTAGTGGTTTGGACCTATTTTTATGCCTACTATCTCAGTGTTAGAACGTATTTTGGATGCAAGGACCTCCATAACCAGCACAAACAAGATTGGCGATAGTGGGCACCCCTGCCTTGTTCCATTGTTTATTGGGAATCCCTGGGACAGAACACCATTAACTTTTACTCTGGCCGATGGTGAGGTGTAAAGGTGGAAAATTCTATTAATCATAATCTTACCAAAACCAAACCCCTGTAGTGTAGCTCTAAGAAAGGGCCATGCCACCCTATCGAAGGCTTTTTCCGCATCAGTGGAGACCAGGGCCATCGGAATATCGTGTGTTGTTACATACTCTATTATTCGAGCAGTTCTGATCGTATTGTCCCTGGCCTCCCTGTGAGGAACAAAGCCTGCTTGATCTAGTTGTACTATAGACGGTAAAATAGAGTTGATTCTTTTTGCCAGTATTTTAGCATAGATCTTTAAGTCCCCGTTGAGTAAGGAGATTGGTCTATAGCTTTCAGGCTGTGTCACAGGTTTCCCTTCCTTATGTAACACAGTGATATGTGCCTCTAATAATAAGGGGGATAATTGGCCTTCATTATCTAATGAATTGAACATTTTTGCTAAATGTGGGGTTAGAGTCGTTTGGAACCTTTTAAAATATAGGTTCGAGAGCCCATCTGGACCTGGGCTTTTTTGAGAAGGTAGGCTCTTTATCGCATCGATTATCTCTTGCTCTAAGATTGGATCTTCCATAGTCTTAGCTATTTCCTCAGGGATTACTGGTAGTTTAGCCCCAGCTATGTATTCCATTATCCGTGTTTGTAGATGCCTGCTATCATTTGGTGCTAAATTGTAGAGAGATTTATAATAATCGCTAAATATATTCGCTATTTCTTTACAATTAAAGGTCTCTCTATTTGTTTTGTCCTTCATTTTATGTATATAATGTCCAAATGTTTCCTTCTTTAAGGCTCTGGCTAGTAACGGTCCTGCTCTATTCCCTTCAGTGAAATATAATTTTTTCATGTAATACGCTTTTCTATGCACTTCTCTGTTTAGTAAGTTATTTAGGTCTCTCCTCGATGCTATGAGCCTGTCAAGGTTAGCTTGGGAGTCTGGATTATCTAAGTGCAATCTCTCAGCTTCCCTTAGATTTTCGGACAGTTGGGTGTATTCTCGGGTATATATTTTGTTAAGGATCGATTTTTGTTTGATGAATTCCCCTCTGATAACGGCCTTATGTGCTTCCCAGATCATAGTAGGGGTAGTATTTGAATTTTGGTTAAATCTAAAGTATTCAGACAGGGTTTTATTTATCTTGTCGGGGATGTGTGCCTGTAGAAGCAAAGTGTTGTCCAACCTCCAACAGAAGTCTCTTATTGGTCGGTTAGGCCAGTCCAGAGCTACTATAGTCGCTGAGTGGTCTGACCAGGGGGTTGGGATTATGTCTGAAGTTTTCACAAGGGTTAAGCTTAATTGATCTACACATATATAGTCTATCCTTGAGTGGGACCTATTTGGGGCAGAAAAGAAGGTAAATGTTTTTTGCGTTGGGTGTTGGATTCTCCAGGCATCCAATAATGAGGAGGACCTCAAGCTACTAGTTATAGTTCTAATCGTGCAGTCTGACAAGTAACTTTTAGCTTGGGAGCTGTCTATTTTAGGGTTTAGGGTTACATTAAAGTCACCTGCCAATATTGTGGAGCCTTTAGACACTTCAAGTAGCTTATTCATGAGTTTTTTAAAGAATTTGGCTTGCCCTCTGTTAGGAGCATATACAGTGGCTAATGTTATCGGCCTGTTGTATAATTCGCCTACCAATATTAGATATCTTCCCTCCGTGTCCTTGTGTGAGGTGATGTTTTGTAGAGGGATGTTTTTGTGTAACAGTATACCCACTCCATTTTTCTTTTTATGTGGGTGGGAGCTATAATGGCCTGTTGGAAATTGTTTTGAGGAGAACTTCGGTATACTATCAGCTTTGAAATGGGTTTCTTGGACAAATATTATTTCGCTTTTCTGTTTAGCGAACCAATTAAGGGCCACTGAGCGCTTTAGGGGGGAGTTTAGACCTTTGGTGTTCTGTGTTAGGAGGTTAATATGTCTAGTTCCCATTGTTGTAGTCATCTATGGAGTTAAATGCGTTTCTTGTAGATACCCTTAAGATTAGAGAGTTTATATGTGGCCTAAACAGATGAACTTTCAAAATTACATAGAGATACAGATGAATTTTAACTTTTTCAATAATTTCAACAATTAATAAACATTTCAACATAACTAATTTAACGATGAACAAATAAACAATAGTTAACACATAAGGATTGTATAAGTACATATACAAATTATATGGTGAAAGGGGATACTTCCCTGCCCACTTGTAATTGCAAGCATGGGAGTATCAGCACTTCCTTTAATAGTACTAAACTAGGTGCATTTTTATAAATGACATTTTCAGGCTACAAGAAAAATACAGGGATGGAAAAAGAGTGAGTTTTATGTTTATCTATGCTCATGAGAGATACCAGGAGACCTAGCTATGCAAAGAGTCCCTTACATCCAGTCTCTTGTTATATGCTGTTAAAAAGGATCATACTCACATTACCGCTATCCCAAGGGTTGATGGAGTAACACTGAGAGTGTTCCTGGAATAAACAGTAAAAGATCAGTAGTTATACCTTTCATGGCAATGTCTATTGGTAAGTTTATATAACAGGTCTTGTTTGTTCTTTCAAGTTCATGTTTGGCTAGGTTCCTCCTCTGTTGTTCTGGAAGCGGATTGTTGTCTTTTCCTGTTTGTTCTGATCCAAGGACTCCTCTGAGGTTTTGGGTCTGTGGGGTACTTGGCTGTTTCCTTTGGAATATGTTCTTCCAGTCTCGGCAGTGTGGGTTCCGGTATGTTCAGACGTTTACAGAATTCTCTAAGGTCCTCTGGGGATCTGTAGACGGCTACTGATGAGCCCTGTATCACTTTTATGCAAAACGGAAATCCCCACCTGTAAGGGATTTTAAGTTCTTGTAAATGTAAGGTTAAATATCTGGCCTCTCTTCTTTTATTTAGCGTGATGATACTTAGGTCGGCGTATATTTGTATGTTGTCTCCATTGAATGAAATTTGTCTCATCTTCCTTGAGGCTTCCATTACCTTTTCTCTATCATTAAAGGATTGGAATTTGAGAATAATATCTCTAGGCGGTTTTCCTTCAGGCGGTTTCGGTCTGAGGGCCCGGTGTGCTCTTTCTATAGGTAGGTTAGGGGTCTCCGCCGTTTGTAGGATTGTTTGGAATAGGTTCTGCAGATAATGTGGGATCTGCTGCGGCATGACTCTTTCATGTACCCCTCGCACTCTGATGTTGCTGCGGCGCCCCCTATTGTCGAGATCCTCTAGGTGCAGCTGCATCTGTTGTAGAGTTGAATCCTGTGCTTCTAGAGTTCTATTCTGCAGGTCTGCATCTTTTTGTACTGACTCTAGGTCGTCTTCAAGGTGCATTACCCTCTCTCCTAATTCAGAGATATCCTTCCTGACCTCTTTGAGACCATCTTTTATCATTTTTCCAACTTGTGCTATGAGTGAGGCAAAATCAGCTTTTGTCGGCAGATTTTCAAGGTCAGCTTTCGTGATCGGTTCTTTGGAGCATACCCCTGTTTCAGATGATTCTGTGTCTGACTGAGTATTATCTTGCTCTTGTGTGGAATTTGGTGCAGGGTCTGTAGTTTCAAGTACTTTAAAAAAGTTGTTCATTTTGCCTGCTGGGGTTGCTTGGGTCTTACCAGTTTTATCTGGTTTGGAGATTCTCTTAGACGCCATTTTATTGTGGGTGCTGAATATGATTACACTACTGCAATATTTTAATCATTCAAGTGGATTATGTGTTTATTATCCACAGATCTATGTGCTTGCTGCAGGTCAGTGAGTGTTAAATTGGCCGCCCTCCACTACAGTTACCTCTGTCTAGAAATTAATTTATCTGTTGCAGCAGGTTGCGATGCGTCTGCAGGCTTGGTGAGATCACTAAAGGCAGAGGCTTTGTAGATCTAACGGTTTCCCACTGTTTTTATTTCTATAACATTTCTGTGGATGCTGTTATTTATTTACAGTAGTTTGTAGCCTGTATATTTTAGCTCCAGAGATATGCCGCACTTCTGGGCATTATATGGTAGCGAGTATTACAGCCTCTCAGTGTGTTAAGGCAGGTCGTGTAATGGTGCGTTAAACATTTGTGCTGCGTCACTGTTTCCAGTGTTATGCCGGTTACGCTCACCTCGCCCTTTACGTTATGCGACCCGGCACCAGATCAGTTCAAAGCAGATCAAGGATGTTCCAGTGTGGATCGATGCTAGTGAGGAGAAGAGCGGGTCACTTTCCACTTGTCTCCGCTAACATTGCAGGTCACTCAGCTCTTCTGCCTTTGCGTGTGTGTCAGTGCCTGGGGCCTGCTCAATGTCCAGACACTCGATGTCCCGCTTCTGCAGCTTTCACATTCTGTTAGTCAGAGTCTGACCTGACATGCACCACTGTGCACTTCGTTGTTTACGGGTTTAGGGTATAGGATTCTTTCGCACCTAGGGCTTAAAATAAGCTTTGGAAGTGACTGTCGGCCCGGAGCTTCTTTACTATGCAGCCATATCTGGCGGTGGCTGGCTCCGCCCCCCATGTAATACAGTTTTTATGCACTTCCTACATAACATTGCTATGCAAAACAGTGTATCTGCCTCGTCAAACCAAGAAATTAATATTTTGTCACTTGTCACTTTTTACTAGTTACTCAATAGAATGCAAACATAATAGCAAAGATTCTTCAAAGTATAAACACCCATAACAAATATTTTATATATGTTTTCATGTATTCATTTATAAAAATTAATTTACCTAGAAAATATGTTTAGTTACAACATAACAGTTTTTGGAATCTAAGCCTTTCTAATATTAATTGTTAAAGGACATAAACAATTGTGAATATATCAGTTATAATTTATAAAATAATTTGTTTTGTAAATAAAAGCCATTTTTATCAAATCATGCATGAACTAGAACTGCTGGATATGAAAATTCTTAAATTTACACATAGTTAAATTATCACTTGTGAGTTAACAGATTCAAAGCCTTTTCTATTAAAAATATTGTATTGCAATTAAATACAAAAATACAACAATAGCTATATCTTGGCTCATACCCCTGTTGCTAAGAGATTGCATGTGTACAGTATAAAGAAGCTAGGAATAAAAGTGGATACAAGACTGGTATTTCTTAGGGGCAAGATATACACTGTGTGCAGAATTATTAGGCAAATTAGTATTTTGACCACATCATCCTCTTTATGCATGTTGTCTTACTCCAAGCTGTATAGTCTCGAAAGCCTACTACCAATTAAGCATATTAGGTGATGTGCATCTCTGTAATGAGAAGGGGTGTGGTCTAATGACATCAACACCCTATATCAGGTGTGCATAATTATTAGGCAACTTCCTTTCCTTTGGCAAAATGGGTCAAAAGAAGGACTTGACAGGCTCAGAAAAGTCAAAAATAGTGAGATATCTTGCAGAGGGATGCAGCACTCTTAAAATTGCAAAGCTTCTGAAGCGTGATCATCGAACAATCAAGCGTTTAATTCAAAATAGTCAACAGGGTCGCAAGGAGCGTGTGGAAAAACCAAGGCGCAAAATAACTGCCCATGAACTGAGAAAAGTCAAGCGTGCTACTGCCAAGATGCCGCTTGCCACCAGTTTGGCCATATTTCAGAGCTGCAACATCAGTGGAGTGCCCAAAAGCACAAGGTGTGCAATACTCAGAGACATGGCCAAGGTAAGAAAGGCTGAAAGACGACCACCACTGAACAAGACACACAAGCTGAAACGTCAAGACTGGGCCAAGAAATATCTCAAGACTGATTTTTCTAAGGTTTTATGGACTGATGAAATGAGAGTGAGTCTTGATGGGCCAGATGGATGGGCCCGTGGCTGGATTGGTAAAGGGCAGAGAGCTCCAGTCCGACTCAGACGCCAGCAAGGTGGAGTACTGGTTTGGGCTGGTATCATCAAAGATAAGCTTGTGGGGCTTTTTCGGGTTGAGGATGGAGTCAAGCTCAACTCCCAGTCCTACTGCCAGTTTCTGGAAGACACCTTCTTCAAGCAGTGGTACAGGAAGAAGTCTGCATCCTTCAAGAAAAACATGATTTTCATGCAGGACAATGCTCCATCACACGCGTCCAAGTACTCCACAGCGTGGCTGGCAAGAAAGGGTATAAAAGAAGAAAATCTAATGACATGGCCTCCTTGTTCACCTGATCTGAACCCCATTGAGAACCTGTGGTCCATCATCAAATGTGAGATTTACAAGGAGGGAAAACAGTACACCTCTCTGAACAGTGTCTGGGAGGCTGTGGTTGCTGCTGCACGCAATGTTGATGGTGAACAGATCAAAACACTGACAGAATCCATGGATGGCAGGCTTTTGAGTGTCCTTGCAAAGAAAGGTGGCTATATTGGTCACTGATTTGTTTTTGTTTTGTTTTTGAATGTCAGAAATGTATATTTGTGAATGTTGAGATGTTATATTGGTTTCACTGGTAAAAATAAATAATTGAAATGGGTATATATTTGTTTTTTGTTAAGTTGCCTAATAATTATGCACAGTAATAGTCACCTGCACACACAGATATCCCCCTAAAATAGCTATAACTAAAAACAAACTAAAAACTACTTCCAAAACTATTCAGCTTTGATATTAATGAGTTTTTTGGGTTCATTGAGAACATGGTTGTTGTTCAATAATAAAATTAATCCTCAAAAATACAACTTGCCTAATAATTCTGCACTCCCTGTAGATATAGCTGTTTGTATGATTTAAAGGACCAGTCAACACAGTAGATTTGCATAATCAACAAATGCAAGATAACAAGACAATGCAATAGCACTTAGTCTGAACTTCAAATGAGTAGTAGATTTTTTTTCTGACAATTTTAAAAGTTATGTCTTTTTCCACTCCCCCTGTACCATGTGACAGCCATCAGCCATTCACAAATGCATACACGTACCATGTGACAGCCATCAGCCATTCACAAATGCATACACACTTATTCTTGCACATGCTCAGTAGGAGCTGGTGACTCAAAAAGTTTAAATATAAAAAGACTGTGCACATTTTGTTAATAGAAGTAAATTGGAAAGTTGTTTAAAATGGCATGCTCTATCTGAATAATAAAAGTTTAATTTTGATTGAGTGTCTTTTTAAGTTCTGTTTATATATATATGAATGTATGTATGTATATAAAACAGACAACACAAAACCTGTTTTTATTCAAAGCCAAGTTAGAGTAAAAAGTACAAGTTTTTGCCAAAGACTCTGAACTACGATTTGATGTTATAGCAGACTCAGTCACTGCAGCAGAAGCTTTGAAAACTTGAGCGTTTTTCCAAAGGATAACAAACAACCTAAATATGTATATATACAGAAATTAGTTACAGAAATTAGTAACAGCACTAGAGCACAAGGAAAAGGAGGGTCCAAGGACTAAAACTAATAGAAACCTGAAAAATCCAAATGTAGAAAAGGTGCACATTAAATTCTGACACAAACTTAGAGTGCTAAAAACAACATGAAACCCATAACACAGCAAACACAGTGCCAATTCACAAGACAGAGAAGGTTAAAAGCAAGGACAATACTCCTCTTATACAGGAAGCATTCTTCCAGGAAATTAAAAGTAGAGAGTCTGAGTCCAGTTCACTCTTTACATGGGCAGTACTAAGGATGTAGGGTCTGCTAAGCAGGTTAATACAGGTTTTAAGAGGATGAATTGTGTCTATTTTGAAGTTACATTTCTGGTGAGCACTACTAGGGAGAGCCAAGATATTACCTTAAAGGGACATGAAACCCAAAAGGTTTATTTCATTATTCAGACAAAGCATGCATTTTTAAATTCCAATATACTTCTGTTATCAAATTTGTTTCATTCTCTATGTCCAATGAGCAGCAATACACTACTGGGAGCTAGCTGAACACACTTGGGAGTAGCATACCTCCCAACATTTCAAAATTGAAAAGAGGGACACCCCCCTGGCAACAAAAAATTGAAATGTGGTGGGCAGGAGCAGGGGCGGGGCTTAAAAATCATAAGACCAAAGTAATATAAATAAAATTCTAAATAAAGTCATATCTTGTAATACTCTTAGGCAACAAATCAAACACAAGCTCAAACCACTGGTATTGCTATGTGAGCTCTGTATTTAATTAACCTTTGCAGAGACAGTGCTAAATATTTTTATCTTAATTGGACGTTTAATAATAGATTCTTTAAAACTGCTCTCTGCATTCCTCATTAATATTCTAGATTCTGGCCTTTAAAGTTAGCAAAAATGCACAGTAACACACTACATAGCATATACTTATACATGTACATACACACACACACTACATAGCATACACTTATACATGTCAGATACACACACACACTACATAGCATACACTTATACATGCAGATACACACACTACATAGCATACACTTATACATGTCAGATACACACACACACTACATAGCATACACTTATACATGCAGATACACACACACCCACTACATTGCATACACTTATACATGCAGACACACACACACTACATTGCATACACTTACACATGCAGACACACACTACATATCATACACTTATACAGGCAGATACAAACACCCTTCATAGCATACACTTATACAGATACACACACGCACACACTACATAGCATACACTTATACATGCAGATACGAACACACACTACATAGCATACACTTACACATAAAGATACACACACCCTACATAGCATACACTTATACATGCAGATACAAACACACACTACATAGCTTACACTTATACATGCAGATACACACACACACCCTACATAGTATACACTTACACATGCAGATACACACACACTACATAGTATACACTTATACATGCAGATACACACACTTCATAGCTTACATTTATACATGTAGACACATACACTACATAGCATACACTTATACATGCAGATACACACACGCACACACTACATAGCATACACTTATACATGCAGATATGCACACACACTACATAGCATACACTTACACATAAAGATACACACACTACATAGCATACACTTATACATGCAGATACAAACACACACTACATAGCTTACACTTATACATGCAGATACAGACACACACACCCTGAGTATCTGTATGGGGTCCTGGGGTTGGCAAGCACATTAGCTGACAGTCTGAGGCTGCCACTGTCTGTTACCCTGGTGTTAGCACTGCTCATCGTATAAAACTGAAAGCATGCTAGTATTATCACCAGGGGTTAGACGTCATCACTACCAGGGGTTAGCGGTAACCATTACCTGAGGTCAGAGGGTATACAGCCTTCCTACTCCTGATTAACCGACACACCATTACTTTTCCACAAGGAATCTAACAGGTATATAACCCTGGGAGAGAAAGGCCAGCTGCTTCTGAATATGTGCCCAATAGAATTTTTTTTTTAAATGAATAGGGAAATGCGGGACAGATGCAGACCCCTAAAAATCGGGACTGTCCCGCGAAAATTGGGACAGTTGGGGGGTATGGAGTAGGAGGGACCCTACGTTGCAGCTGCCAGTACCAAAGATGGCTGCCATTAGTGAGAAGAGGGAGTGTTAAGAGAGCTGTTTGGGAGGGAGGTGGGAGGGATCACTACACTGCAGAAAAAAAAAAAAACTATAAAAAGGAAAAAAAAACTAAACTGCATTCTGTTTGGGAGGGATCAGAGAGGTAGGTGGTGTCAGGTATGAGGGTAATAACCACATTACTATACTATTTGCCTTACGGGCTAACAAATTAACCCTTACACTACCAGGAATTTCAGAAGTGTGGTGCACAGCTGCAATTAGCGTCCTTCTAATTACAAGAAAACAATGACAAAGCCATACATGGCTGCTATTTCCAAACAAAAGGGATCCCAGATAAGCTTTTACAATTATTTGTGTCATGATTGCACAAGCAGTATGTAAACAATTTCAGTAAGCAACCCAAAGTTTGTGAAAAAGTAAATTTTTACTTATTTTTATTTTATTTTATCACATTTGGCGGTAAAAGGGTGGCATGAAATAAAGTAAAAAATACATTGGGTTGTCTACTTAAAAACATATATAGTCTTGATAGTTAAAGAATAAAAAAAGGTTCTATTACTGTTTAAATGGAGTGATAGCAAAAATGATAAAACATCTACAGTATTTTGGGCAAGTTCTTCTCTGAAATTCCTGGTAGGGAAGGGGTTAATATTGCTTGCTAACAGTATTGTGTTTTTTTTTTTAAATATATCCTTCAGGAAATTATTGAACAAGTAGTGAAGTAATTAGGTCACTGGCTAACAAAGAAATTGGATTTGGTTTGCTGGAGCCGGCTTAATATTTTTGACTGCTGTAATTTGTAAACATTAGGCATATGTCAATTTTTGCCTTCTATTTAATCAATATACATATAATGAATATTTAGCTGCAACAACTGGTTTGATAATTCCAACTGGTGATACAAGCAATGTCACTTGTCACTGTTAGCTTTAAGAAAAATACCATGTTTCATTACATGTGTATTATGATTTTTATAAAAAGAAAATTATGTCCCAATTCAATGCCTCATGGTCTTAAGTTTTGAATAAAAGATTTGTGCGTGTTATGCTACTTAAAGGACTTTTTTTACATTTAGTGAGCACCTTAATACATCTGACACATTCACGTATGTCACAATGATTTAACTATGTGATTGGCTCATTGCCAGCACGTCACCTATTTGAAGAAACACTGCTTGGCACATGAGTTAGCTTAAAAGGTGAGGAGGACCAGAGCAGGAAGGTGACTTAGGACCAGAGTGGTGGCTGTTGATGCTGGCTGAATCCACCAGGATAAAAGTTGGTCCCCCTTTAAAGACGTATATAGTGTTCTTATCCCCATAAGTGACTGATTCCTCTTGTGAAGCTGTTCCCAGGTGGCAAATTTGCCAGAGAATTAGCTATTGAGCTATTGTTCGTTCCTGGTGGAGTGCTTCTACTTGTTGTTAAAAAAAATACACACATATATACATATACACACACATTATATATACACATATATACGTTGATTGCTGTGGTGATATTATTGCAGTATTATATTTTGAAAAGGAGCATAAATACAGCTCACATGATAAAAAACATAATTTATGTAAGAACTTACCTGATAAATTCATTTCTTTCATATTAGCCAGAGTCCATGAGCTAGTGACGTATGGGATATACATTCCTACCAGGAGGGGCAAAGTTTCCCAAACCTCAAAATGCCTATAAATACACCCCTCACCACACCCACAATTCAGTTTAACGAATAGCCAAGAAGTGGGGTGATAAAAAAGTGCGAAAGCATATAAAATAAGGAATTGGAATAAATTGTGCTTTATACAAAATCATAACCACCACAAAAAAAGGGCGGGCCTCATGGACTCTTGCTAATATGAAAGAAATGAATTTATCAGGTAAGTTCTTACATAAATTATGTTTTCTTTCATGTAATTAGCAAGAGTCCATGAGCTAGTGACGTATGGGATGACTACCCAAGATGTGGATCTTTCCACACAAGAGTCACTAGAGAGGGAGGGATAAAATAAAGACAGCCAATTCCTGCTGAAAATAATCCACACCCAAAATAAAGTTTAACGAAAAACATAAGCAGAAGATTCAAACTGAAACCGCTGCCTGAAGTACTTTTCTACCAAAAACTGCTTCAGAAGAAGAAAATACATCAAAATGGTAGAATTTAGTAAAAGTATGCAAAGAGGACCAAGTTGCTGCTTTGCAAATCTGGTCAACCGAAGCTTCATTCCTAAACGCCCAGGAAGTAGAAACTGACCTAGTAGAATGAGCTGTAATTCTCTGAGGCGGAGTTTTACCCGACTCAACATAGGCAAGATGAATTAAAGATTTCAACCAAGATGCCAAAGAAATGGCAGAAGCTTTCTGGCCTTTTCTAGAACCGGAAAAGATAACAAATAGACTAGAAGTCTTACGGAAAGATTTCGTAGCTTCAACATAATATTTCAAAGCTCTAACAACATCCAAAGAATGCAACGATTTCTCCTTAGAATTCTTAGGATTAGGACATAATGAAGGAACCACAATTTCTCTACTAATGTTGTTGGAATTCACAACTTTAGGTAAAAATTCAAAAGAAGTTCGCAACACCGCCTTATCCTGATGAAAAATCAGAAAAGGAGACTCACAAGAAAGAGCAGATAATTCAGAAACTCTTCTGGCAGAAGAGATGGCCAAAAGGAACAAAACTTTCCAAGAAAGTAATTTAATGTCCAATGAATGCATAGGTTCAAACGGAGGAGCTTGAAGAGCTCCCAGAACCAAATTCAAACTCCAAGGAGGAGAAATTGACTTAATGACAGGTTTTATACGAACCAAAGCTTGTACAAAACAATGAATATCAGGAAGAATAGCAATCTTTCTGTGAAAAAGAACAGAAAGAGCAGAGATTTGTCCTTTCAAAGAACTTGCGGACAAACCCTTATCTAAACCATCCTGAAGAAACTGTAAAATTCTCGGTATTCTAAAAGAATGCCAAGAAAAATGATGAGAAAGACACCAAGAAATATAAGTCTTCCAGACTCTATAATATATCTCTCGAGATACAGATTTACGAGCCTGTAACATAGTATTAATCACAGAGTCAGAGAAACCTCTTTGACCAAGAATCAAGCGTTCAATCTCCATACCTTTAAATTTAAGGATTTCAGATCCTGATGGAAAAAAGGACCTTGTGACAGAAGGTCTGGTCTTAACGGAAGAGTCCACGTTTGGCAAGAGGCCATCCGGACAAGATCCGCATACCAAAACCTGTGAGGCCATGCCGGAGCTACCAGCAGAACAAACGAGCATTCCTTCAGAATCTTGGAGATTACTCTTGGAAGAAGAACTAGAGGTGGAAAGATATAGGCAGGATGATACTTCCAAGGAAGTGATAATGCATCCACTGCCTCCGCCTGAGGATCCCGGGATCTGGACAGATACCTGGGAAGTTTCTTGTTTAGATGGGACGCCATCAGATCTATTTCTGGAAGTTCCCACATTTGAACAATCTGAAGAAATACCTCTGGGTGAAGAGACCATTCGCCCGGATGTAACGTTTGGCGACTGAGATAATCCGCTTCCCAATTGTCTATACCTGGGATATGAACCGCAGAGATTAGACAGGAGCTGGATTCCGCCCAAACCAAAATTCGAGATACTTCTTTCATAGCCAGAGGACTGTGAGTCCCTCCTTGATGATTGATGTATGCCACAGTTGTGACATTGTCCGTCTGAAAACAAATGAACGATTCTCTCTTCAGAAGAGGCCAAAACTGAAGAGCTCTGAAAATTGCACGGAGTTCCAAAATATTGATCGGTAATCTCACCTCCTGAGATTCCCAAACTCCTTGTGCCGTCAGAGATCCCCACACAGCTCCCCAACCTGTGAGACTTGCATCTGTTGAAATTACAGTCCAGGTCGGAAGCACAAAAGAAGCCCCCTGAATTAAACGATGGTGATCTGTCCACCATGTTAGAGAGTGTCGAACAATCGGTTTTAAAGATATTGTTTGAGATATCTTCGTGTAATCCTTGCACCATTGCTTCAGCATACAGAGCTGAAGAGGTCGCATGTGAAAACGAGCAAAGGGAATCGCGTCCGATGCAGCAGTCATAAGACCTAGAATTTCCATGCATAAGGCTACCGAAGGGAATGATTGTGACTGAAGGTTTCGACAAGCTGCAATCAATTTTAGACGTCTCTTGTCTGTTAAAGACAGAGTCATGGACACTGAATCCATCTGGAAACCCAGAAAGGTTACCCTTGTCTGAGGAATCAAAGAACTTTTTGGTAAATTGATCCTCCAACCATGATCTTGAAGAAACAACACAAGTCGATTCGTATGAGATTCTGCTAAATGTAAAGATTGAGCAAGTACCAAGATATCGTCCAAATAAGGAAATACCACAATACCCTGTTCTCTGATTACAGACAGAAGGGCACCGAGAACCTTTGTAAAAATTCTTGGAGCTGTAGCTAGGCCAAACGGCAGAGCCACAAACTGGTAATGCTTGTCCAGAAAAGAGAATCTCAGGAACTGATAATGATCTGGATGAATCGGAATATGCAGATATGCATCCTGTAAATCTATTGTGGACATATAATTCCCTTGATGAACAAAAGGAAAGATAGACCTTACAGTTACCATCTTGAACGTTGGTATCCTTACATAACGATTCAATATTTTTAGATCCAGAACTGGTCTGAAGGAATTCTCCTTCTTTGGTACAATGAAGAGATTTGAATAAAACCCCATCCCCTGTTCCGGAACTGGAACTGGCATAATTACTCCAGTCAACTCTAGATCTGAAACACATTTCAGAAATGCTTGAGCTTTTACTGGATTTACTGGGACACGGGAAAGAAAAAATCTCTTTGCAGGAGGTCTCATCTTGAAACCAATTCTGTACCCTTCTGAAACAATGCTCTGAATTTAAAGATTGTGAACAGAATTGATCCAAATTTCCTTGAAAAAACGTAACCTGCCCCCTACCAGCTGAGCTGGAATGAGGGCCGCACCTTCATGTGGACTTAGAAGCAGACTTTGCCTTTCTAGCTGGCTTGGATTTATTCCAGACTGGAGATGGTTTCCAAACTGAAACTGCTCCTGAGGATGAAGGATCAGGCTTTTGTTCTTTGTTGAAAAGAAAGGAACGAAAACGATTATTAGCCCTGTTTTTACCTTTAGATTTTTTATCCTGTGGTAAAAAAGTTCCTTTCCCACCAGTAACAGTTGAAATAATGGAATCCAACTGAGAACCAAATAATTTGTTACCCTAGAAAGAAATGGAAAGTAAAGTTGATTTAGAAGCCATATCAGCATTCCAAGTTTTAAGCCATAAAGCTCTTCTAGCTAAAATAGCTAGAGACATAAACCTGACATCAACTCTGATAATATCAAAAATAGCATCACAGATAAAATTATTAGCATGCTGAAGAAGAATAATAATATCATGAGAATCACGATGTGTTACTTGTTGCGCTAAAGTTTCCAACCAAAAAGTTGAAGCTGCAGCAACATCAGCCAAAGATATAGCAGGTCTAAGAAGATTACCTGAACACAGATAAGCTTTTCTTAGAAAGGATTCAATTTTCCTATCTAGAGGATCCTTAAACGAAGTACCATCTGACGTAGGAATAGTAGTACGTTTAGCAAGGGTAGAAATAGCCCCATCAACTTTAGGGATCTTGTGCCAAAATTCTAATCTGTCAGACGGCACAGGATATAAATGCTTAAAACGTTTAGAAGGAGTAAATGAATTACCCAATTTATCCCATTCCTTGGAAATTACTGCAGAAATAGCATTAGGAACAGGAAAAACTTCTGGAATAACCACAGGAGCTTTAAATACCTTATCCAAACGTTTAGAATTAGTATCAAGAGGACCAGAATCCTCTATTTCTAAAGCAATTAGTACTTCTTTAAGTAAAGAACGAATAAATTCCATTTTAAATAAATATGAAGATTTATCAGCATCAACCTCTGAAACAGAATCCTCTGAACCAGAGGAGTCATCAGAATCAGAATGATGATGTTCATTTAAAAATTCATCTGTAGGGAGAGAAGTTTTAAAAGATTTTTTACGTTTACTAGAAGGAGAAATAAGAGACATAGCCTTCTTTATGGATTCAGAAACAAAATCTCTTATATTATCAGGAACATTCTGCACCTTAGATGTTGAAGGAACTGCAACAGGCAATGGTACTTTACTAAAGGAAATATTATCTGCTTTAACAAGTTTGTCATGACAATCAATACAAACAACAGCTGGAGGAATAGCTACCAAAAGTTTACAGCAGATACACTTAGCTTTGGTAGATTCAGCACTAGACAGCGATTTTCCTGTAGTATCTTCTGACTCAGATGCAACGTGAGACATCTTGCAATATGTAAGAGAAAAAACAACATATAAAGCAAAATTGATCAAATTCCTTAAATGACAGTTTCAGGAATGGGAAAAAATGCCAAAGAACAAGCTTCTAGCAACCAGAAGCAATAAAAAATGAGACTAAAATAATGTGGAGACAAAAGCGACGCCCATATTTTTTCGCGCCAAATAAGACGCCCACATTATTTGGCGCCTAAATGCTTTTGGCGCCAAAAATGACGCCACATCCGGAACGCCGACATTTTTGGCGCAAAATAACGTCAAAAAAATGACGCAACTTCCGGCGACACGTATGACGCCGGAAACGGAAATAGAATTTTTGCGCCAAAAGAGTCCGCGCCAAGAATGACGCAATAAAATGAAGCATTTTCAGCCCCCGCGAGCCTAACAGCCCACAGGGAAATGAAATTAAATGATTAAATCAAATGCATTATCCCAAATATGAAACTGACTGTCTGAAAATAAGGAAAGTTGAACATTCTGAGTCAAGGCAAATAAATGTTTGAATACATATATTTAGAACTTTATAAACAAAGTGCCCAACCATAGCTTAGAGTGTCACAGAAAATAAGATTTACTTACCCCAGGACACTCATCTACATGTTTGTAGAAAGCCAAACCAGTACTGAAACGAGAATCAGCAGAGGTAATGGTATATATAAGAGTATATCGTCGATCTGAAAAGGGAGGTAAGAGATGAATCTCTACGACCGATAACAGAGAACCTATGAAATAGACCCCGTAGAAGGAGATCACTGCATTCAAATAGGCAATACTCTCCTCACATCCCTCTGACATTCACTGCACGCTGAGAGGAAAACCGGGCTCCAACTTGCTGCGGAGCGCATATCAACGTAGAATCTAGCACAAACTTACTTCACCACCTCCATCGGAGGCAAAGTTTGTAAAAACTGAATTGTGGGTGTGGTGAGGGGTGTATTTATAGGCATTTTGAGGTTTGGGAAACTTTGCCCCTCCTGGTAGGAATGTATATCCCATACGTCACTAGCTCATGGACTCTTGCTAATTACATGAAAGAAAGAAAAGATATAACAGTACAAGTTGTATTTATGTGATTTAGGTTAAAACAAAAATATGCTGTCACAGGGCTTTATAAATCTTTAAACATATGACTTCAATAAATTTGCTTTTAGTCCGTGTTGCCAGTAACAGAATTTTGTATATTTAGATAATTTTTTGTGACTTTTTTTCTGGAGAATACATACTGGTTCTGCTTTGGCGCAATATTTTTAGGGGGAAGTTTATTCAGACAGATTGTTATCGCTGAGGCATGTGTGAAGGAAGAATGCTTTGGGCCAAGCAGCAATTCCCAGCTGTCTTTTCTAAACAGGCTTTTCTGACTGCTTTGTTTCCTACCTGTGATATGAGTTGGATTATGCAGTCAACTACGAGCTTGGAATCCTTGTTAAACATTCCCTGCCAAAGTTTGTCCACGACTCGCTGCATGAAATAAAATACATTGTTCACCAACACCTGGTAGTTTCCCCCGGTAGTAATTGCTAAAGAAGCGTCTTCACCTGCAGTAAAAAGGAATAAAGATGGGAACATAAAAAAGCAAATTGTGAACATAGTTATGGTCAAAAATATTCAAATAAACCCTTTAAAAATAATAATTAAAATACCTGTATATAGGACATAACATAATATTCACAAAGTATGTGCTTATAATTACTTATAATTTTTTTAAAAAATTTAATTTTAAAGACTATACATTGTAAAGTACATTTTTTTTAAAAAAAAATAGATGCTTTGGAATTTAAAGGAACAGTAAAGTCAGAATAAAACTTTCATAGTTCAGACAGAGGATGCAATTTTAAATAATTTTCCAGTTTACTTCTATTATAAAATATGGGTTGTTCTAATGGTATCCTTTGTTGAAGAGTAGGCTCAGTTGCAGCAATGCACTACTGAGAGCTAGCTGAACACATCTATTGAGCCAATGGCAAGAGTCATATTGCAGCCACCAATAACTAGCTAGATCCAAGTTGTGCACTAATGCTTCTAGGTTTACTTTTCAACAAAGATACCAAGAGAATGAAGCAAATTTGATAAAAGAAGTACAATTTGAAAGTTGCATACTCTGGGCGAAGGCAGCTTGGGAGCGCCATCATCTTCAGACCACTGCTTCATAACCTACTACTCCAATTCTAAAGTGGAATTTTTCAATCCCCCTGCACTTCTCTGACTGTAGTGATAGACATCCACGTGCATGCTGGCGAATGCACTACACAAGGAACGGCTGGGTGGATGGTGGCAGAGATGTCCACCCGTGTCCGTCCAGTTGTTGTTAAATTGAGGCCCCTGTCTAAATCATGCAAGTTTAATTCTGACTTCCCTTTAATGATACATTATAATGTACAAAAATGAATCCTCTAATTTGGGTCTTAGTAAACAGCTATGTTCCCCAATATGCATCAAACATTGCTTGTACCAATGAA
Organism: Bombina bombina; assembly: GCF_027579735.1. NCBI lineage: Eukaryota > Metazoa > Chordata > Amphibia > Anura > Bombinatoridae > Bombina > Bombina bombina. The sequence continues at coordinate 936,145,805 of NC_069500.1, read as the reverse complement.
CAGGCGACAAAGTTATTTCTTACTAAAAATATATTCAGCATTTAACAAGATTTTGCATACTTAAAGGGACATGGAAGTGAAAATAAAAAAAAATCACAATTCACCACTTTTTCTTGGAATTCTTTGAGGCAGGCTCAAAAGGGTGCATGTTTCTTGAGCACTATAACATGATTACAAACATTGTTGCAAAAACTGCTGCCAAGAAACATGCACAATCCTCAGCCTACATCTGTATGCTTTCAAAGGATGGAAAATGTGAAAGTTCTTGTTTTCAATTGTATGCTGTATCGGAATTAAAAAAGTTTAAAGGGACACTGAACCCACATTTTTTTCTTTCGTGATTCAGATAAAGCATGCAATTTTAAGCAACTTTCTAATTTACTCCTATTATCAATTTTTCTTCGTTCTCTTGCTATTTTTATTTGAAAAAGAAGGCATCTAAGCTAAGGAGTCAGACAATTTTTGGTTCAGACCCTAGACAGCACTTGTTTGGTGGATGAATTTATCCACCAATCAGCAAGAGCAAAAACAAAAATGGGCCGGCATCTAAACTTATATTATTGCTTTTCAAATGAAGATACCAAGAGAATTAAGAAAATTTGATAATAGGAGTAAATTAGAAAGTTGCTTAAAATTGCATGGTCTACCTAAATCACAAAAAAAATAAAATAATTTGGGTTCAATGTCACTTTAATTATTACATTTATTACCCTTTAACTAGAGTACATTCTTTAAAGGGCCAGTCTACTTGATTTTTTTATTGTTAAAACAGATAGAGTCTTTACATTCCCCATCTTTGCACAACCAACATTGTTATATTAATATACTTTATAACCTCTAAATCTCTACCTGTTTCTAAGCCCTTGCAGGCCACCTTTTATCAGTGCATTTTATTTGCTTTTCACAGCCAGACAGTACTAGTTCATGTGTGCCGTATAGATTAGATTGTGCTCACTCCCGTAGAGCTATGCAGGAACCAGCACTGATTGGCTAAAATGCAAGTTTGTAAAAAAGAGTGAGATAAGGGGGAAGTCTGAAGAAGCTTAGATACAAGGTAATCACAGAGGTAAAACGTTTATTAATAAAATAGCGTTGGTTATGCAAAACTGGAGAAAGGGTTATAAAGGAATTATTTTTTTACAATAAAAAAAATTCATGTAGACTGTCCCTTTAAAACAGCTATCTATGCTCATTATTGTGCTTTGATTTTATTTTTTTCAAATATGAAAAAATATGCGGTAAAAATTCTCTAATGCAAATCTTTACACCTACATATAATGGATGTTAAGCAAATGGTAAACTACAGTAGTTAAAGGGAAAAAAAGACAAAGAAATGAAGACATGGCAGCCACTCCAAACGCTGGTTCTAAAAAGCATTACCTAGGAGAACATCAGCAGCAAGCAGATGGTCCATTACACTGTCAAGTATGTAAGTTTGAAACTCCTTCTGTTGTGCTCGTGTGGATCTCTCAGGAGAGGCCTAAAAAATATCATGAACTGGATTTACTTTTTATGGGCGAATAAAACTGTAATAGAGTGCATGTAACCTGTTTGTAGAAGTGTCTAACATAACAAAATGATCTCTATGGCATAAATGACAGACACATAATTATTAAAACAGCAGAAATTAGAACAGTGGTGAGTAACAAGCAGCTCTGCCCAGTTGCCACGACAATGTCATACTATTAACACAATAAGGCAAATCCACCATTTCACACACCAAAACACATGCATTCATTATCCTCTAGACCCGTGATAATGAACCTTGGCACTCCAGATGTTTTAGAACTACATTTCACAAGATGTTTAGGCACTCTGAAGTCCAGTCAAGCATCATGGGAAATGTAGTTCTATAACATCCGGAGTGCCAAGGTTCGTCGTCATTGCTCTAGACTGTAAGCTCTTCAACCCAGAGCCCACCTCCTCTAGAATCAATTCACATTGTCAAGTTCAGCACTGCAGAAAACAGTGGTGCTTTATAAATTAACAATAATAATTTTCCACACTCTTCTCACCAATATTTAATGTATTTCAATATATACAGCTATTGCTATGGGCTTGAAGAGAAGTTGTAAAAGTATCATTTGAGGAAAGATATTTATATTCATCAGGAAACTCAGGGATTAAATATGGGGCAGTAAGAATGCTATCAATGTGTTCATTTAAAGTAAATAAGCTTTTTAGTTTGTTTTTGAAAGCAAAATTATACTTTTCCAAATTTAAAATATATATTTTTAAAATGTGTGTATATATATATATATATATATATATATATATATATATATATATATATATATATATATATATATATATATATTTAAAGTGAAGGTCCATTTTGATGAATTAGTGCCCGATTTTTAATAAACCTATTAAAAACAAGAGCACTTTAATTCATCAAAATTGACATTTCACTGTTTTCTTCAAAAACGTACTTTTTAATCCTGAATGCTGCTCCAGCGATTCCCCGGCCGTCGGAAGCCTCTGCAGACGTCAGAATTGACAAATCAGGCTTCCTCCAATCTCAGCTTCCCCCTGGGGGAATCTTGGCCTGATGCAACGCTGTGATTGGAGAAAGCCGAATTCGTCATTTTGGAGCCCGCGAAGACGGCTTGCGATGGGCGGAGGAAGTGCTGGAGCGGCTGCCAGGATTAAAAGGTACGTTTTTGAAGAAAACAGTGAAATGTCAATTTTGATGAATTAAAATGCCCTTGTTTTTAATAGGTTTATTAAAAACCGGGCACTCATTCATCAAAATGGACCTTCACTTTAAATTTAAGTTTTTCATTAACTTATAAACTACCTAACGAACAAATCAACAGCCAATCAACTATGATTACCATAATGTAGTATACGGCTCCATAAAAGGGAAACTAATACACTACAGTTGTTATTAAAGCCTACAACTAATAAGTTGTTCAATAGCCAAATTACATTCTGCTGTTGAGTGCAAAATGCTGCTAAAGGATTAAAAGAAATTAATTTTCAGTTGGCAGCAAAGCAATTATATATACAATTAAAGCTGGTATAATCTGCTGGGTGCATTTGTATGCAAGGATCAAGAGAATTTGGAATACATAACAGTCTACTAAGTTAGTATTACGGATATAATGAGCCAAAATTAGATCAAAAACATTTTCCCTCTTTGGCCAGGAATGGAGAAGACAATGTTTATTGAGATTAGAAAATATCTCTTTTAAAAGGGACATAACGAACAATAATAAAATGTTCTATAGTGCTAAATCAGTTTGTTATTGCTCCACAGCTGGCTAACAAGTAAAACACATAGCTAAAGTCAGGTCTACATCAGCAATGTGCTATCAATACTGAACTAAAATCTAACTAGTGATTGGTCGCTATATACATATGCCACTCCTGATTAGCTTAGGGGTTGTGTTCAGCTCCGAGGTAGACCGAGTGTATGCAGTGGCTTAACACATATGTATAGGTCAGTAATAGTATAATAATAATAAAATATTTTAACGCATTTGAGCACTTTACTATTGACCTTTTTTGTCGCTTTAAATAGTTTGTTGTATGGTCCTATGGAATGGTTTGAGGTCTCATCTGCATTACATGTAAAAGAACTTAACTTAAAGGCTCACAATTTGAAATTAAACCTTCCTGGTTCTGACAGAGCATGAATTTTTTTTTAAAAGTTTTCAATTATGAAAATGACTGTTTTCTTTGTAGCCTTTGTTGAAAATCATACCTAGGTAGGCTAAGGAGCAGAAATGCACTACCAGGAGCTAGCTGATGACAGGTGGCTACAAATGTCTCTTTGCATTGGCTCACTAGATGTGTTCAACTAGTTATGAGCAGAGATTTATTTAATCTCACTTGAAGGAGTTAAACAGTTATATGCAAGCAATAGTGTAATATTGAAGGGACATAAAACCCAAACATCATCTTTCGTGATTCAGATAGAGCAGGCAATTTTAAACAGCTTTCTAATTTACTTGTATTAACATTTTTTTTTCGTTCCTCTTGGTATCGTTTGTTGAACAGCAGGGAGATAAATTCAGTGTGTGCATCTCGAGCAGTATAAGGCAGCAGTTTTGCCATAATGTAATCCATTTGCAAGAGCACTAGATAGCAGTAAAATGTCCTGCCATGTAGTAATCCAGACACCAACCTAGGTATCTCTTCAACAAAGAATACCATAGGAACAAAGCAAATTTGATACAGTAGTAAAGTAAATTGGAATTTGAGTAAAAAAGGAACATTTTGGGGTTTTATGTCCATTTCATCTTTATATTTGCCTGTCTTTGTCTATCTGATTATCCTTCTAAAGATACCATTACAAACCAAGTTATTGAGCCCTGGGATCCTGTCTGAATCCATCACTTGAATGAAACAAAATCTCTGCATGAAGTCCTACCTCCAAAAGATGGTCTATGAGTGGAGTTTGCTTGCTGGCCGGAGTCAAGCAGAGATTTTCTATTACCAGGACACGCATGAAATCAAACACAAATTTCTTGGCAGGATGGCTGGTTAAGTAAGTCTTGGAGCCCACATTGCAGTATTCTGATTGGCTCCTGTTCATGCCAGAGTCTGAAGATAGTGCCTTGAACTCTTCAGCAGGAGACCCCACTTCATCATCAAGGTCAGTGACCTGCAAAAATAGAAAATATTTTTGTCCAATATTTATAAAAGGTGACTTAAAGTGAATGTAAATTTTCTCTACTTTGAACGTTTATCTTATTAGCTTTTTGGTGTACAATTCAAACCGCCACTTTTTTTTTTTTTTTAAATGTAAAATAAATATTATACTTTTATTACCAATTTGGTCCGTTTTATGGACCAGCTCCTCCCATCCACAACTTCCTGATTTTGTTCCATGTTACATATACAGCGGTCCCACCCGCTGTTTACGTAGAGGAAATGCGCGCTCCCGGCTATCGGCACATCTGCGCATGCGTTACACGCCAATGTAATTGTATAGTAACATAGTATTCAATGAATGAAAACATTCATTGAATACTATCGTTGAAGACAGTACAGCAGCGATCGAGCCAGCCCCTGTATGATCGCTACATACCTTGCGATCCAAAATTGGGGAATAAATTACTAAGACCCAAAATCGTTGAAGAGCGCATGCGCAAAATGTGAACGCGTGTCTGAGATCAGTATTAGAACAGCGCTCTAATGCAAGCACATTACGGACGCATGACGTAGAGAAAAAGTTTTGGTCCCCTCGTGGTGGATTCACTGATTGGTTGACAAGATCGAGCCTACTATGTCAATCAATCATCAAAGATGGCGGGCGGAGGATTAAAAGTACGATCACAGCTATCTAAATACAAAATACTCGGTAAATACAAATTTATTACAAAAATCATCAATTAAAGTATACCTATTTTCAAATACATTTTAATGCTGTGTTTAGCAACCAGAATGACTTTACATTCACTTTAAGAATGGAAATAAATATAATAATTCCCACTGTTATTTCTTAGTATACGTTTTAGGTATAAAACATGAATCGATGAACTTCAGAAAAGAAACTTATACTGGAATTAGCTTTCTCCTTAAAAGAAAGGCTGTTGTAATCTACAAAAATAAAGCAACCTGATTTTATTTACATTCAAATATACCGTACCTATACGCACAAGCGCAATTTCGTAAAAAGGGACACTAAACACAAGAGTTATATGAACGACAGGAAGAGGAACAAAATAAATATACTACAATGTTGTTTTACAACACATACTTAAACATTTTATATTAAAATCTCAAAGTATTTACTGTCCCTTAAGTGTCATAAAAGGTAACAAAAAATAAATTACAAGCTCTAAAACGAAAAAACATTTTATTTTATATGCACAAGAGGAGTAACAACAGCACTACAAAGCCCTTAGTGAAACACCTGTGAAGCGTCCTTTTCCCTGAATTATAGTAAACGTACCTTCGGCTGAATATTAAGATAATCGAATACTTGTAAACTAACGAAGCGAGACTTTTTAGTCTGTTGTTTAATACAATACTCCTGATAATATGGTTAGAAGTTATTCGTTACAAGAAGCTTGAAGTGACTGTTCTCCCAAACTAGCTCCAGGAGACAGCATAAATCTTTCTTACTATTATTATTCTTTATTTGTAAAGCGCCGACAGATTCCGCAGCGCTGCCCATGGGTACAAGGATAACAGTACAATGGAGAAACGATACGATAAGACAACATTTTACGGACAAATACAGGGGGAATTGAGGGCCCTATTCCCGTGGGAACGTACAATCTAGATGGGTAGGAGGATGGGAAACAGGAGGTGGGGACTGCAGAGGTGAGAATGATATTAGTGAGGAGATAGAGGGCAACTGTTAGTTAAGTGAAGTTAGTTTGTTAATAAGTCGGGTGATAAGCTTCCCTGAACAGAAAGGTCTTTAGGGAACGTTTAAAGGAGGCAAGGTTAGGGGCAAGTCTGACAGCTCGAGGAAGTGCATTCCAGAGGGTTGTTGCCGTACGAGAGAAGTCCTGTAATCTAGCATGAGAGGAAGTGATGGTAGAGGACGCAAGAAGCAGGTCGTTGTTGGATCTTAGGGGATGGACAGGAGTATATTTGTTGATGAGTGAGGACAGGTAGGGTGGGGCAGCATTGGTGAGGGCTTTGTAGGTCAGGGTGAGAATTTTGAATTTAACTCTGTTGTGAATGGGGAGCCAGTGAAGGGACTCACAGAGAGGCGCAGCAGAAACAGAGCGTTGAGAGAGGTGGATTAGCCTGGCATATGCATTTAGGATGGATTGGAGGGGAGAGAGGCGGGAGAGAGGGAGGCCAGTTAGTAAGTTGTTATAGTAGTCAAGTCAGGAAATTACCAGGGAGTGGATTAGCCGTTTAGTAGTTTCAGCACTCAGAAATGGACGAATTTTGGAGATATTGCGTAAGTGGTTGCGTCAGGATGAAGAGAGCAGTTGGATGTGGGGAATGAAGGACAGATTTGAGTCAAGCGTGACTCCGAGGCAACGGACTTGGGGTGATGGGGAGATAGTGGTGCCGCCAACAGTGATCGAAAAATTAGAAACTGGAGTAGAGTTAGAGGGGGGAATAAGAAGTAGTTCAGTCTTGGACATATTTAGTTTTAGGTGGTGAGAGGCCATCCAGGAGGAAATGCCAGATAAGCAGTCGCTTATGTGAGAGTTGACAGAAGGGGAGAGTGCAGGGGTGGAAAGGTAGATCTGGGTATCATCAGCATAGAGGTGATAGCTGAGGCCATAGCTGTTAATAAGTTTACCCAGTGAAGAAGTGTAAATAGAGAAGAGTAGAGGACCCAGGATGGAGCCTTGAGGTACTCCAACAGACAGGGGCAATAGAGAGGAGGTGTCACCAGCAAAGGAGACGGAGAAGGATCTGTTAGAGAGATAAGAGTGAATCCAGGAGAGGGCAGTGTCACATACCCCAATAGAGCTGAGAGTCTGTAGGAGAAGGGGATGGTCAACAGTGTCAAAGGCAGCATAGAGGTCAAGTAAGATGAGTATAGAGTAGTAGCCTTTGTTTTTAGCAGAAAGGAGATCGTTAGTAACCTTGGTGAGGGCAGTCTCAGTTGAGTGTTGGGGACGGGAGCCAGATTGCAGGGGGTCGAGCAATGAGTTGGAGGACAGGAAGCGGGTTAGGCGATTGAAAACTAGTTTTTCAAGGAATTTTGAAGCTAGCGGGAGCAATGATATGGGGCAGTAGTTTGCAGGGGAGTTAGGGTCAAGGGAGGGTTTTTTGAGGATGGGGGTGACCTTCGCATGTTTGAAGGAGGCAGGGCCGGTAGAAAGGGATAGGTTAAATATGTGAGTAAGAGCTGGAGTGAGGGTGGGAGACAGAGAAGGAATAAGATGTGAAGTAATAGGGGCAAGTGGGAAGGTAGTGAGGTGTGAGGAAGACAAAAGGGAAGCCACTTCACTTTCAGTGGTTGGGAGGAGGGTGCAGAGAGTGGGTGACTGGGAGCGGAGTTGGGAGATTGCAGGTTTGTGTTGGGATGTTTCCTCGGATTGCAAGTGTTTTATTGAAAAAATAGTCAGCAAGGTCTTGAGCACTGAATGCAGATGAGGGGGGTGGTGCAGGTGGGTGGATGAGAGAGTTGAAAATGGAGAAGAGTCTTTTAGGGTTTGAAGAGTGAGAGGCTATAAGAGAAGAGACGTAGGTTTGCTTAGCTAAGCGAAGGGCAGAGGTGTAAGAGTGAAGAATGAACTTATAGTGCATGAAATCAGGTTCGGAGTGGGATTTCCTCCTGGCCCTTTCAGAAGTGCGGGAGCATTTTTGTAGGTGACTTGTTTGTTGGGAGTGCCAGGGTTGGCGCCGACGACGTGGGGCTTTGCAAGGTTGGGGCGGAGCGAGAGTGTCAAGTGCAGCTGAGAGAGTATTGTTATAGTGAGTTGTAGCAAGGTCAAGGCAGGATATTGTGGAAGTGTGGGGGAGGCGAAGTTGAATAAGATTGGAGAGTTGGGGAGCATCCACAGTGTGCAGATTTCTACTGGTGCGGGGGTGAGAGGGTGAAGTAGGTTTAGTATCTATATTAGGATTAAAGGTGAGCAGATGGTGGTCTGAGATGGGAAATAACTACAGAGAAACAGTGCAGTAAGCGCAGGTATTAGACTAAATGTAACAATATGTTGATTTATAACTGGTAATCGCCTTCAAGTAATATTTATTATTACAATTGTAACTAAGAGGTGGGTACATGTATTTTTACAGTACCCAGTAAGCTAAGAATAATATACAAATTTAAACAACAATTCACAGTTGGCGAATCAATATCAAAGGTCCAACAATTAAAGGGACATAATACTCATATGCTAAATCACTTGAAACTGAACCAGTATAACTGTAAAAAGCTGACAGGAAAATATCACCTGAGCATCTCTATGTAAAAAAGGAAGATATTTTACTCAGCTCAGCAGAGTAAGTTCTGTGTAAAAAGTTATACTCAGCTGCTGCCCAGCTGCAGGTAAAAAAAAAAGAAAAGAAATGAACAGCAGCCAATCAGCATCAACAGTGCTGAGGTCATGAACTCTTTTACTGTGATTTTGACTTAACGCTCATGAGATTTCATAGTAAACTTCCTTAAACTGAATAGGGAAGTAACATGAGTGTGCACGTAAGCTCATTCCCTTAGCTGTCCCGGGACAGACATACTGATTTGCTGCTTAGAAGTCCTTTACAATGGGATGTGGCTACTGAGGAATTTTTTAGGTAAAATATCTTTCTTTTTTACATACAGATGTTCAGGTGATATTTTCTAGTCAGCTTTTTACGGCTATGCTGCATCACTTTCAAGTGTTTCAACATTTGGAATCATGGCCCTTAAAATAAGGTAATTTATAACAGTACATCAGATTCAGTAACCTTTTTGATGACTAAAATTTTTAGAATAATGTCCAAGTTTAATGGTACACTACCATAGTGTCTAAATAGACTGTGTAACACTAAAGGAAGTAGATAAACCTACTCACAAAGCACTTCCAGCGAACAATAGAAATAATCTTAAACAAGTTTTTGATTCTCATACAATCATTTACAAGTAGCCAAAATTACAATGGTTAGAATATATGGTGTCAGATTTAAAATAATCTAATAGATATGTGTTGAAGTACTAAACTATGGAACAATAGAATTACTATATTGTGCAAAATTGAATCAGTTGGGCACACCAACTTACAAAACACTATAAATACTAAGTGCAATGCCAGGCGACATTCAAAAATGTAGAATGCCTAAATAACCTGAAAGTAGTTTTATAACAAGTGCTCACAAATAACATAAGCATAATTAATATATAAGGGGTCAATGTACCTTGAGCTTAAATTTACATACTATATATAGAGATGGTGCTGTGAATAGACCAGTGATCTACATACGCTAACCATAAAGTAAAAAAAATTTTTTTTTAGTAGAACACTATTAACCAAGTCAAGAGGGTTAAACTCCTCTCAGTTCTGTGAGTTATCATAGAGTGATGGAAAATGAGCACACTAACTAACGAATGAATGTGATCGCACTATAACTTATTTATGTTACATTGAATGTAAAACCTTAAGTGTGCACAAACAACAACACAAATAAGCCACTCTAGATACTTAGTGCCAGATTATTCAACCCCTGGTCATTACCTCCTGATAAACTATCAAGCACAGAACCATTTTTTGAGTGGTTTAAACCAACTCTAAGTAGTAAATAATAGTATCTTACAAGCTCTTTAAGGCAATTACCCTATCAAAATTAAAACATAAGGGCAGTATATACCATATATTGCTCCAGTGAGTAATCTACTGAATAATTTTCATAGACATTTCGGCATGCCAGTCTAAATCTCTGACACAGTGGCATTTTCTACCCTATGTTTCAATAAACAATACCCCAAAGGCATTGGATTGAATGCAATCTCGAGTTTCTTTGTGGTTTTAACAAACACACACATCCACATTAAGTATTTTTATGAATGTATATAAAGAATAAAAGTTAAGTTTTAATTCACCAACTCCTATTTCTGGTGTTTCCTTAGTATGATGTCTTCTATCTAAGGGGGGGGGGGGTCAGAAGTGCTATAAAAGTGCATTCTTTCAAGTCCAAAATCTCCCTTCCGGGGTTTTCTGACTTAACTTTGCTTACATTTTATTTTATGTTCTCCTGCCCTGGTAAAATGATTTTATCAGTAAATATAAAAAATATTCTCAAACCCACATAAAAAATGTTGTACCCCTTGTTTTGTTTTTTATGCAATAGACAATGCTCTCTTAATAAAGGGTAACAGTTCTAAGGGTTTTTTACAACTAAATTCCATATGTAAATTTTTTATGTTTTAGGTTGGTGAGCGGATTGGAAAAATCACTAGGTGGGGCTGTTGCACAGACTGTGTTTTAATATAGATATTTTAGAAAGAGAGAAGATCAAAATGCTGGTGTTTGAATAAAGCTCTGGATTAATACCCAAGTGTGCATTACTTAAAGGGATAGGAAAGACAAAATGAAACTTGCATGATCCAGATAGAGCATGCCATTTTAAGAAACTTTAAAATTTACTTCTATCTTCAAATGTACTTTGTTCTCTTGGTATCCCTTGTTGAAAAAGAATACACACATATCTTAACCCAGTGGGAGCTAGCTGCTGATTGGTGCCTGCACACATTTGTCTCTTGTGATTTGCTAACTAGGTGTGTTAACTTAGCTGCTAGTAGAGCAATGATGTTTCTTCAGCAAATGGCTAACAAGAGAATGAAGCAAATTTGATAATAGAAGAAAATTGGAGAGTTGTTTGAAATTGTATGCTCTATCCGAATCATGAAATAAAATTTTGGGGTTTCCTGTCCTTTAAAGGAATAGTCTAGTCAAATTTAAATTCCCAATTCAGATACACAATGCAATTGTAAGCAACTTGTAATTTCAAACAACGTAATAATTTACTTTGATCATCAAATTTGATTTGTTCTCTTGTTATTCTTAGTTGAAAGCTAAACCTAGTTTGGCTCATATGCTAATTTCTAAATCCTTGAAGACTGCCTCTTTTCTAAATGCATTTGACAGTTTTTCACAGCTAGAGGTCGTTAGTTCATGTGTTTCATATAGCTAACATTGTGCTAATGCACGAGAAGTTATTTAAGAGTCAGCACTAATTGCTTGTAATGCAAATCTGTCAAAAGATCTGAGATAAGGAGGCAGTCAGCAGAAGCTTAGATACAAGGTAATTACAGAGGTAAAAAGTATATTTCTATAACAGTGTTGGTTATGCAAAACTGATGAATGGTAAATAAAGGGATTATCTATCTTTTTAAACAATAACATTTTTGGTGTTTACTATCGCTTTAATATCCTTTATTCAGTGCCCAAAAAATATAAAAATGAATCTATAATAGAAATGCACTTTAAAAGATGTAAGCTGCCAAGTTTCTACTACTGTATTTCCTCACCCACAAAATCAATATTATTCATATTTGATTAATGCCCACTGTAAACAATATAATCAGCAACTGTTTTTCTTAGAATGCCACAAAATATGAGTTACGATAATTGAGCTTGTTTATATTATAACATTGCTCCAGCTTAAATTGATTTGATTTTATTGTAAAACATTCACAAAAACGAACGTAATGGTTGAATAATTTTAACAAAACAGGATTCAGAATCATGATAAGGTTTGTTTTATTTCAACTTGTAAAATATCAGCTGTCATCTTAATAGGTAAATGCCATCTCCTCAATGCACATTTGTCAAGAAAATGGCTTCAAACTCAAAGCAAACATAATTCTCAGGCCTGCTCTACTTTTTTATTAGTCATAAAACACACAATACTGCAAGTCCCAGCCATTTGTAGAGACTATCTTGATTAGGTGATGACTACAAAATGAACTATGAATAAAACAAAACACAGTAATTCGCTTAAAAAAACCACCTAAATCTTTAAGTCACTAAAAAATAATTTTTTTTTATTGTTTTATGTACTTTTTCAATAAAGCTGGTTTAAAAAATAATCACATCTGTACAAAACAAAATCTTCACTTGAGACCAAGAGCTCACAAACACCTAGATTACAAGTTGTGCGCTAAACCCGGTGCGTATATAACGCTAAGAATTTAGCGGTTCCGCACTTTCAATACTGCTGCCATTACAAGTTAAAAAAAAAAAACCTTCTTGAGTTGTGCGGTATGGTGCGATAAGCTCCATACCACACAAAAGTCAAGTCCTGACTTAACGTGCTTGCGCACGTATTCCCACATAGACAATGAATGGTTGAAATGGAAATTATCAGGTAAGCATAATTTATGTTTTCCATCTTAATGGGAGGAGAGTCCACTGCTTCATTCATTACTTGTGGGAACAAATACCCAAGCTCTAGAGGACACTGAATGAAAAACGGGAGGGAAAAGGAGGCAGACCCTAAACTGAGGGCACGACAGCCTGCAAAACCCCTCTCCCAAAAGCGGCTTCCGCTGAAGCAAAAGCATCAAACTTGTAGAACTTTGCAAAAGTATGTAAGGAAGACCAAGTAGCCGCCTTCCAAATCTGCTCCAGAGAAGCTTAGTTCTTAAAGGCCAAACGGATAATGCTTCTCAACCAAAAGGACAGTGAAGTGGAAGAGGCCCTCTGCCCCCTGCGCTTCCCTGAATACACCACAAATAAGGATGAAGTCTGTCTGAAGTCCCTCGTGGCATGAATATAAAATTTCAATGCCCGAACCACATCCACGTTATGAAGTAACCTTTCCTGAGATGAAGAAGGGTTAGGACACAAGGAAGGAAATTCTATTTCCTGATTAATGTTATGATCCGACACAACCTTGGGGAAACCCCAATCCAGTGTGAAGAACAGCCTTATCAGCATGAAAAACCAAATAAGGTGACTCACATTGCAGAGCCGCTAGACTCTGTGAGCCGATGCAATAGCCAGTAGGAATAGAACCTTCCAGGAAATAATCTTAATGTCAAGCGAATGCATAGGCTCAAACGGAGCCCTCTGAAAAATGTTAAGAACCAAGTTTAAGCTCCAAGGAGGAGTCGAATTTCTAAAGACAGGCCTGAACAAGGACTGAACATCAGGAAGCTCTGCAAGCCTCTTGTGTAACAGCACCGATAAAGCCGAAATCTGTCCCTTTAAGGAATTGGCGGCAAGACCATTATCCAGTCCATCCTGGAGAAAAGCAAGAATCCTGCATACCCTAACCTTGTGCCAGGGATATCCACGTTCCTCACACCAGGATAAGTAGGTCCTCCACACCTTATGATAGATGCAACGAGTGAACGGCTTCCTGGCAAAAATAAGAGTATTGATCACTCTCTCATAAAAACCTCTCTTGGCCAAGACTAAGCGTTCAATCTCCACACAGTCAGCCTCAGAGAATCAAGATTTTGATGTAGACCCTGAACCAGCAGATCTCTGCGACAGGCTAACCTCCAAGGTGGAGACAATGACATCCAAACCAGATCCGCAAACCACGTCCACAACTGAGCAATCAGAATGGTCGAAGCTTTCTCCTGTTTGATGCGGGCAACTGTGGAAAAATGTAAATTAGGTTTAACTCCCGAAGCACCTCTAAGGCATCTATCAGCTCTACCTGGGGGTCCCATTGATTTTAACATGCATAACTGAAGAGGTCTGAGATGGAACCTGGCAAATGGAATGACATCTATGCTGGATACCATGAATCCAATCACCTCCATACACCACAGATGTCCTTGAGGAGGTCTGAATGGCAAGACAGTTGGTAGCAATCTTGGAACATCTCTGATCTGTCAAGAATATCTTCATGGATATGGAGTCTATTATCGTACCCAGGTATTCCACCCTGTTGCTGGGGACCAGAGAACTCTTTCCTTCGTTTATCTTCCATCTATTGGATCAAAGGAGAAGAAGAGCCCTCAAGTGATCCTCCGTGAGACTGCAGGACGGTGCCTAGACCAGGATATTGTCCAGACAAGGAGCCACTGCAATACCTCTGGCTCTCGCAACCGCGAGCAGTGCTCCCAGAACCTTCGCAAAGACTCTTGGGGCAGTCGTCGCCAGACCGAATGGTAGGGCCACAAACTGGTAGTGTTGGTCCAGAAATGCGAATCTTAGGAACTTGAAGTGATCCTTGTGGATTGGCAAGTGAAGGTAAGTATCCACCTAATCTATTGTCATAAATTGTCCCTCTTGAACTAGGGGCAGAATCGATCTGATCGTCTCCATTTTGAACGATGGGACCGACAGAAACTTGTTTAGGCACTTTAGGTCCAGAATTGGACAAAACGTGTCCTCCTTCTTTGGGACCACGAAAAGATTTGAATAATACCCCCAACCTCTTTCTGCTAGAGGGACTGGGGCGATAACTCAGAGAGAGGAGAGATCCCTCATGCAACCTAGGAAGGTGTCTCTCTTCTCTGGTCTTGAATATAGGTTTGACAGGAGGTATCTGCCCCTGGGCGGATGAGTCTTGAATCCTATCCTGTAGCCTTGGGCTATGACCTCTAGAACCCAAGGGTCCAGAACGTCTCTTATCCAGGCCTCCGTGAAAAGAGATAGTCTGCCCCAAGGCGATCCAGAGACGGATCTGGGGCCGCCCCTTCATGCCGATTTTGTCTCTGCGGGCTTCTTACTCTACTTGGACTTGTTCCAAGAGTGAGCTGGTTTCCAAGATCCCTTGGACTGCTGGCGTTGAGACTTGTCCAAATAAAAGGGCCGAAAAGTAGACCCCTTAGGCTTATTCTTCTTATCCTGCGGTAGGAAAGCACCCTTGCCCCCCGTAACCGTGGATATGATGGAATCCAGACCTGGACCCAAGAGAACCTTCCCCTAAAACGGGAGGGAAAGTAATCTAGATTTGAAAGTCATGTCCGTAGATCACAAATTTAATCACAGAGCCCTATGGGCTAGAACAGAAAAACCTGATGTCTTGGCATTCAGGCGAATAAATCTGCATATTTGCATCACAGATGAATGAATCAGCTACCCATAAGGCCTTAACTCGTTCCTGTATCTCTTCGAGTGGAGTCTCCACCTCGACTATAGCCGACAGAGAGTCACACCAATAGGTAGCAGATCCACCCACCGCAGCAACTACCACTGCTGGTTGAAAAACGAACCCCGTGACTTGGAACATCTTCCTTGGCATAGACTCCCAATTTTTTATCCATGGGCTCCTGTAACGAAGAGCTATCTTCGAGCGGGATAGTCGTTTGCTTAGCGAGCGTGGAAATAGCACCATCCACATTAGGAATGGCTCCCCACAGCTTGAGCTGAGACTTCAGAATGGGGAACAGCTTTTTAAAAGAAGTAGAGGGGGAAAATGACGAGCCAAGTTTCTCACATTCATTCTTAATAATATTAGCCATTTAAATGGGAACCGGGAAGGACTGTGGTACCACCCTGTCCTCGTAAACCCTATCTAGTTTAGGGTTCGAAGGTTCCCCTGGGAATTTCGGCTGCTGAACCTCCAGCGTGGCCAACACCTCCTTTAGCAGGAAGCGTAAATGCTCCATCTTAAATTTAAAATCTGGCTCCACCGCAGACGGAGGTCTAGATGTCGCCGATTCCGACCCAGAAAGGGCATCCTCCGAAGAGTTGGAGTCGCCTTCATCAGCAGATAATCTGTCAGAGACATCCAGCGGAGTCGATGACCCCTGGGATGGATAGCTATGATTCACCTTTCGCTCGCGCTTAGCAGGGAGTGGTAAGGCATTGAAGGCCGCAGAAACCTCCGCCTGTAACTGCTCAGCAAAATCTGGAGGCCAAAGGGCCCCTCCCGCGGGAGGATTAGGATCGGCCTGGGGAGCTGTATGTGCAATCGGAGATGAATGTAGGGAACGCACCTCACGGGACCGAGAACCCTCAGAGGTGGACGGCTCATTTGTACTAAAATACCTTATTCTTTTTAGATATTGCAATCTTACCAAAGCATGTGGAACAGAGTTGAGCAGACGGGACCTCCTCACAATAGACACAGTTATTAGGTTTAATTAAAGAGGGAGTACCTTCTAACATATCAGACTCCTCCATAGCTTGCGCCTTTATTACGACTAGATATAAATTAAATGGCACCTTTATATCCCAATGGCCGGGGCACTCACCACCTCCTATGACCCGGACAATAAAAAAAAACGCTTCGTCTCCTGCAACCACCAGTCAAGAAAGAGGAAGTTGAAGAGGCCACACCCGGTCACATGGAGTGCCATGCAGGTACTGCCCCTGCATAAAAGAGAAAACGCGCTAAAAAAGGGCAGCGCCATATCTTTCAAAACCTCACTGTTCACACAATGAAGAGCCCCATCTCACACATGTCGCAGCATAAAACACAATAAACAGTAGACAACATTGTGCACAAATCCCCCCTGTTCAATAACCTCCATTCCTGGGGTATTAAGCCTTGATTCTATACAGAGAAAAGGAGACACACTGTCTTCTTACGTTATCATATGTGTATAAATGAAACAATCGTACCAGAATCTTTGCCGTGGAACAGGAACATGGCCCTTTCAAGTGTGACAGGTTAGTAGCATCACTCCTGACATGGACTTGAGAGCAGAAAGCAGGCAGCGAAACTCGTCAATGCCGATTGCTTATGGAGCTGTTAAGCGGAGTCTGGATCATTTCGCAGAAAGCCTCTCCCTGCATCTCCGGGCTCTAACTTTCACCCGTGCTCTCACTGAGAGGCTGTAGTTTTCAAAGAAAGTGGAAAAAAGCACACCTTTCTTGTCTGTGTGGGGCACGGAATACTAGACTTGAACAATAAAGGTCTTTTATTTGCTGTGGAGGCTGGAATATTTTTGCTCACTGAGAGGCTGACAGGACTACTTAAAACTCCAGTCCCATTGTGGAGAATACTACCCTCCATAAGAGACTACTCCAAATCTTCACACACTTCTCTCCCAACCTCCTGTGACGCAAGGCAAAGAATGACTAGGGAATGAGGGGAGTGGGGGAGGTATAAACCTTTGGCTGGGGTGTCTTTGCCTCCTCCTGGTGGCCAGGTTTTTAATTCCTACAAGTAATGAATGAAGCAGTGGACTCTCCCCCTATTAATATGGAAAAAGGGCCTTTTGTAGGGCATTGCCCTAAAGCGATCAGCTCTTTTACTTTAAAAAACAAACAAACACATTAACCCCTAACACTAAAAACCCCCACACACCAAAAATGCACCCAAGAAAAAAACAACTAATAATAACCCTGACATAGGTACTCACCATTCCTGAAGTCCGGCGGTAAAGGTCTTCTTCCAGACTGATCCATCTTCATCCAGTGCAGGGACATCTTTCTTCATCCCAGTGGTGCAGAGCAAAGGCTGCGCAGAGCGGAGCTGGAACGGTGGCCGCGCAGAGATCCAGCGTGGAGGGTCATCTCCATGGGATCATTCGTCGCACACTGAAGATTGAATGCAAGGTACCCATTTTATATTGGGATACCGTGCATTCCTATAGGCTGAAATTTTTAAATCAGCCAATAGGATTTCATTAGCTCTCATCCTATCGGCTGATTTAAAAATTTCAGCAAATAGAAATGCAAGGTACCCCAATATAAAACAGGTACCTTGCATTCAATCTTCAGTGAGCGGCGGACAATCGCATGAAGCGGACGCTCCAAATCGGATGTCTGTGCGGCTGCCGTTCCTGCTACAATCTGCGCCACTAGGATGAAGATGATGCCGCCCTGGAAGAAGATCTTCGCCGCCTGGATGTACATTTTTTGGGCTTAGTGTTGGGGTGTTTTTTTTTTTAGATGAGGGCTTTTTTTATTTTTTAATGGGCAGCAAAAGAGTCGATTGCCATTTTTTAGAGTTAGGTCTTTTTTTATTTTGGGGGGTTGGGTGGGGGTTTGAACTGTAAGGGGTTAATTTGTATTTTTTTTAATGTAAAAGAGCTGTTAAACTTAGGGCAATGCCCTACAAAAGGCCCTTTAAAGTGCTATTTGTAGTTTGTTGTTAGATTGGGGTGGCTTGTTTTTATAGGGGTATTAGATTAGTTTTTTAATTTTTTGTAATTTTAGAGTTTGCTATTTTTTGTAATCTTAGTTTTTTTTTTTTTTTCTTCGTAGTATTGGAATTTTTAATTTAGTAATTTAGGTTTCTTATTTTTGGTAGATTTATTTTTTTAAAATAGTTTTCTTATTTATAGTTTAAGTTTAGGGTTTTTTATTTAACAGGTAAGATTTTATTTATTTTAAGGTAGTTATATTGTAACTTTAATTTATAGTTAGGAGGTGTTAGGTTTAGGGGTTCATAATTTACTTCAGTTTATTGTGATGTGGAGGGCCAGCAGTTTAGGGATTAATAGGTTTATTTTCATAGTAGTGATGTGGGGGGCCAGCAGTTTAGGGGTTGATAGGTTTATTCAGTGTTGGCGATGCGGGGGGGGGGGGCGGATTATTGGTTAATAATTTAATTTAATGTTTGCGATGTGGGTGGGCAGCGGATTAGGGGTTAATAGGTTTATTATAGTATTTGTGATGCGGGGAGATGGCGGTTTAGAAGTTAATAGGTAGTTTATGGGTGTTAGTGTACTTTGTAACATTTTTGTGAAACATTTTTGTTTTGCAAAATCCATAACTACTGGCCTTTGATTGCGGAATGGATCGTTACGGTATAAGCTTTAACGTTAGCAGAATACTAGGACCGCACAACCTGTAATACAGGTGAGCCGAGCATTCTACACTCAAAAGCCATTTTTTGAGTGTGGAATGGATCGTTGTGGTATATGCTAAAATGCTATCAGTATAGCTGTACCACCGTGACTTGTAATACGGGTGACTATTCGGCTCGCAAAGTCCAATTTTTCAGCGGTATAGCCGTACCGCACAACTTGTAATCTACCTCTAAGGTAGTAAATACATCATATGAAGTGCTGAATGAATTCTCTTTTGGAGTCAATCAAGAAATGTCTCAACGGTTTGCACAATTGCAGAAGTCTCAGAAGAATTTTGTGGAAACTTGTATATGATATTAAGGCCATAACTTTCCTGTTACAAAATGGCCTAAATAATTATACAGCACAAAACTGATAGGACTGGTCTTAAATAATCATGTAATTGTTTATTTTTATCTTTTACATAAATTATTCTTATATAGAGAATTCTTAAAAATAATTTGAGCACTTTTAATTGGAGTTAATTATGTCTAATCAGCACTAACTGGGAAAAGTTGGGTTGGGAATTTGCAAAAAAAAAAACAACATAATTTATGCTTACCTGATAAATTCCTTTCTCCTGTAGTGTAGTCAGTCCACGGGTCATCCATTACTTATGGGATATTAACTCCTCCCCAACAGGAAGTGCAAGAGGATCACCCAAGCAGAGCTGCTATATAGCTCCTCCCCTCTACGTCACACCCAGTCATTCGACCGAAAACCAAAGGAGAAACTATAGGGTGCAGTGGTGACTGGAGTATAATTTAAAAATTTAGACCTGCCATAAAAAACAGGGCGGGCCGTGGACTGACTACACTACAGGAGAAAGGAATTTATCAGGTAAGCATAAATTATGTTTTCTCCTGTTAAGTGTAGTCAGTCCACGGGTCATCCATTACTTATGGGATACCAATACCAAAGCTAAAGTACACGGATGACGGGAGGGACAGGCAGGATCTTTATACGGAAGGAACCACTGCCTGAAGAACCTTTCTCCCAAAAACAGCCTCCGAAGAAGCAAAAGTGTCAAATTTGTAAAATTTGGAAAAAGTATGAAGAGAAGACCAAGTTGCAGCCTTGCAACTCTGTTCAACAGAGGCCTCATTCTTAAAGGCCCAAGTGGAAGCCACAGCTCTAGTAGAATGAGCTGTAATCCTTTCAGGAGGTTGCTGTCCAGCAGTCTCATAGGCTAAACGTATTATGCTACGAAGCCAAAAGGATAGAGAGGTAGCAGATGCTTTTTGACCTCTCCTCTGTCCAGAATAAACGACAAACAGGGAAGAAGTTTGGCGAAAATCTTTAGTTGCCTGTAAATAAAATTTCAGGGCACGGACTACGTCTAGATTGTGCAGAAGTCGTTCCTTCTTTGAAGAAGGGTTAGGGCACAATGATGGAACAATAATCTCTTGATTGATATTCTTGTTACTACCTTAGGTAAGAACCCAGGTTTAGTACGCAGAACTACCTTATCTGAATGAAAAATCAGATAAGGGGAATCACAATGTAAGGCTGATAACTCAGAGACTCTACGAGCCGAGGAAATAGCCATTAAAAACAGAACTTTCCAAGATAACAGCTTGATATCAATGGAATGAAGGGGTTCAAACGGAACACCCTGTAAAACGTTAAGAACTAAATTTAAGCTCCACGGTGGAGCTACAGTCTTAAACACAGGCTTAATCCTAGCCAAAGCCTGACAAAAAGCCTGAACGTCTGGAACTTCTGACAGACGTTTGTGTAAAAGGATGGACAGAGCTGAGATCTGTCCCTTTAAAGAACTTGCAGATAAACCCTTTTCTAAACCTTCTTGTAGAAAAGACAATATCCTAGGAATCCTAACCTTACTCCATGAGTAGCTCTTGGATTCGCACCAGTGTAAGTATTTACGCCATATCTTATGGTAAATTTTCCTGGTAACAGGTTTCCTAGCCTGTATTAAGGTATTACTGACTCCGAAAATCCACGCTTTGATAAAATCAAGCGTTCAATTTCCATGCAGTCAGCTTCAGAGAAATTAGATTTTGATGTTTGAAAGGACCCTGAATTAGAAGGTCCTGTCTCAGAGGCAGAGACCAAGGTGGACAGGATGACATGTCCACTAGATCTGCATACCAGGTCCTGCGTGGCCACGCAGGCGCTATTAGAATCATCTATGCTTTCTCCTGTTTGATCCTGGCAATCAAACGAGGAAGCATCGGGAAGGGTGGAAACACATAAGCCATCCTAAAGGTCCAAGGTGCTGTCAAGGCATCTATCAGGACCGCTCCCGGGTCCCTGGACCTGGACCCGTAACAAGGAAGCTTGGCGTTCTGGCGAGACGCCATGAGATCCATATCTGGTTTGCCCCAACGTCGAAGTATTTGGGCAAAGACCTCCGGATGAAGTTCCCACTCCCCCGGATGAAAAGTCTGGCGACTTAGGAAATCCGCCTCCCAGTTCTCCACTCCTGGGATGTGGATCGCTGACAGGTGGCAAGAGTGAGACTCTGCCCAGCGAATTATCTTTGATACTTCCATCATCGCTAGGGAACTCCTTGTCCCTCCCTGATGGTTGATGTAAGCCACAGTCGTGATGTTGTCCGACTGAAACCTGATGAACCTCAGAGTTGCTAACTGAGGCCAAGCCAGAAGGGCATTGAGAACTGCTCTCAATTCCAGAATGTTTATTGGAAGGAGACTCTCCTCTTGAGTCCATGATCCCTGAGCCTTCAGGGAATTCCAGACAGCGCCCCAACCTAGTAGGCTGGCGTCTGTTGTTACAATTGTCCAGTCTGGCCTGCTGAAGGGCATCCCCCTGGACAGATGTGGCCGAGAAAGCCACCATAGAAGAGAATCTCTGGTCTCTTGATCCAGATTCAGCGTAGGGGACAAATCTGAGTAATCCCCATTCCACTGACTTAGCATGCACAATTGCAGCGGTCTGAGGTGCAGGCGTGCAAAAGGAACTATGTCCATTGCCGCTACCATTAAGCCGATTACCTCCATGCATTGAGCCACTGACGGGTGTTGAATGGAATGAAGGACACGGCAAGCATTTAGAAGCTTTGTTAACCTGTCCTCTGTCAGGTAAATTTTAATTTCTACAGAATCTATAAGAGTCCCCAAGAAGGGAACTCTTGTGAGTGGTAAGAGAGAACTCTTCTCTTCGTTCACTTTCCACCCATGCGACCTTAGAAATGCCAGTACTAACTCTGTATGAGACTTGACAGTTTGGAAGCTTGACGCTTGTATCAGAATGTCGTCTAGGTACGGAGCTACCGAAATTCCTCGCGGTCTTAGTACCGCCAGAAGAGAGCCCAGAACCTTTGTAAAGATTCTTGGAGCCGTAGCCAACCCGAAGGGAAGAGCTACAAACTGGTAATGCCTGTCTAGGAAGGCAAACCTTAGATACCGGTAATGTTCCCTGTGAATCGGTATGTGAAGGTAAGCATCCTTTAAATCCACTGTGGTCATGTACTGACCTCTTTGGATCATGGGTAAGATTGTCCGAATAGTTTCCATCTTGAACGATGGAACTCTTAGGAATTTGTTTAGGATCTTTAAATCCAATATTGGTCTGAAGGTTCCCTCTTTTTTGGGAACCACAAACAGATTTGAGTAAAACCCTTGTCCGTGTTCCGACCGCGGAACTGGGTGGATCACTCCCATTAGTAAAAGGTCTTGTACACAGTGTAGAAACGCCTCTTTCTTTATCTGGTTTGTTGACAACCTTGAAAGGTGAAATCTCCCTTGTGGAGGAGAAGCTTTGAAGTCCAGAAGATATCCCTGAGATATGATCTCCAACGCCCAGGGATCCTGGTCATCTCTTGCCCAAGCCTGGGCGAAGAGAGAGAGTCTGCCCCCCACTAGATCCGTTTCCGGATCGGGGGCCCTCACTTCATGCTGTCTTAGGGGCAGCAGCAGGTTTTCTGGCCTGCTTGCCCTTGTTCCAGGTCTGGTTAGGTTTCCAGCCTTGTCTGTAGCGAGCAACAGCTCCTTCCTGTTTTGGAGCAGAGGAAGTTGATGCTGCTCCTGCCTTGAAGTTACGAAAGGCACGAAAATTAGACTGTCTAGCCCTAGGTTTGGCTCTGTCTTGAGGCAGGGCATGGCCTTTACCTCCCGTAATATCAGCGATAATTTCTTTCAAACCGGGCCCGAATAAAGTCTGCCCCTTGAAAGGTATGTTAAGTAATTTCGATTTAGAAGTTACATCAGCTGACCAGGATTTTAGCCACAGCGCTCTGCGTGCCTGAATGGCGAATCCGGAATTCTTAGCCGTAAGTTTAGTTAAATGTACTACGGCATCAGAAATAAATGAATTAGCTAGCTTAAGGGTTTTAAGCTTGTGTGAAATCTCATCTAATGGCGCTGAGTCAAGGGTCTCTTCCAGAGACTCAAACCAAAATGCTGCCGCAGCCGTGACAGGCGCAATGCATGCAAGGGGTTGTAATATAAAACCTTGTTGAACAAACATTTTCTTAAGGTAACCCTCTAACTTTTTATCCATTGGATCTGAAAAGGCACAACTATCCTCCACCGGGATAGTGGTACGCTTAGCTAAAGTAGAAACTGCTCCCTCCACCTTAGGGACCGTTTGCCATAAGTCCTGTGTGGTGGCGTCTATTGGAAACATTTTTCTGAATATAGGAGGCGGTGAGAAAGGCACACCGGGTCTATCCCACTCCTTAGTAACAATTTCAGTAAGTCTCTTAGGTATAGGAAAAACGTCAGTACTCGTCGGTACCGCAAAATATTTATCCAACCTACACATTTTCTCTGGGATTGCAACTGTGTTACAATCATTCACAGCCGCTAAAACCTCCCCTAGTAATACACGGAGGTTTTCCAGCTTAAACTTAAAATTTGAAATGTCTGAATCCAGTTTATTTGGATCAGATCCGTCACCCGCAGAATGAAGCTCTCCGTCCTCATGCTCTGCAAATTGTGACGCAGTATCAGACATGGCCCTAGCATTATCAGCGTACTCTGTTCTCATCCCAGAGTGATCTCGTTTACCTCTAAGTTCTGGCAATTTAGACAAAACTTCAGTCATAACATTAGCCATGTCTTGTAGAGTGATTTGCAATGGCCGCCCTGATGTACTTGGCGTTACAATATCACGCACCTCCTGAGCGGGAGATGCAGGTACTGACACGTGAGGCAAGTTAGTCGGCATAACTTCCCCCTCGTTGTCTGGTGAATGTTGCTTAACATGTACAGATTGACTTTTATTTAAAGTAGCATCAATGCAATTAGTACATAAATTTCTATTGGGCTCCACCTTGGCTTTTGAACATATTGCACAAAGAGATTCCTCTGTGTCAGACATGTTTAAACAAACTAGCAATTAGACTAGCAAGCTTGGAAATACTTTTCAACTAAATTTACAAGCAATATGTAAAACGTTACTGTGCCTTTAAGAAGCACACAAAAACTGTCACAGTTGAATAACAATGAACCGTATTAGTTATAGAAACAAATTTAGTAAAGGATTGCACTCATTAGCAATGGATGATTAACCCTTAATATCAGAAAAAACGGATAACAATTGAAAATATAAGCGTTTTTATCACAGTCAAAGCACAGTCTCACAGGTCTGCTGTGAGTGATTACCTCCCTCAAAACTAGTTTTGAAGACCCCTGAGCTCTGTGGAGACGTCCTGGATCATGCAGGGAGAAAACAGAATTTATGTTTACCTGATAAATTACTTTCTCCAACGGTGTGTCCGGTCCACGGCGTCATCCTTACTTGTGGGATATTCTCTTCCCCAACAGGAAATGGCAAAGAGCCCAGCAAAGCTGGTCACATGATCCCTCCTAGGCTCCGCCTACCCCAGTCATTCGACCGACGTTAAGGAGGAATATTTGCATAGGAGAAACCATATGGTACCGTGGTGACTGTAGTTAAAAAAATAAATTATCAGACCTGATTAAAAAACCAGGGCGGGCCGTGGACCGGACACACCGTTGGAGAAAGTAATTTATCAGGTAAACATAAATTCTGTTTTCTCCAACATAGGTGTGTCCGGTCCACGGCGTCATCCTTACTTGTGGGAACCAATACCAAAGCTTTAGGACACGGATGAAGGGAG
The DNA here is from genome assembly GCF_027579735.1 of Bombina bombina. Lineage (NCBI taxonomy): Eukaryota > Metazoa > Chordata > Amphibia > Anura > Bombinatoridae > Bombina > Bombina bombina. Next base: position 936,120,675 of record NC_069500.1, on the reverse strand, counting down.
GGAGCAAATCAGGTCACCTAAATGGAAGGCACCACGGCTTGCAAAACCTTTCTCCCAAAAATAGCCTCAGAAGAAGCAAAAGTATCAAACTTGTAAAATTTGGTAAAAGTGTGCAGTGAAGACCAAGTCGCTGCCCTACATATCTGATCAACAGAAGCCTCGTTCTTGAAGGCCCATGTGGAAGCCACAGCCCTAGTGGAATGAGCTGTGATTCTTTCGGGAGGCTGCCTTCCGGCAGTCTCGTAAGCCAATCTGATGATGCTTTTAATCCAAAAAGAGAGAGAGGTAGAAGTTGCTTTTTGACCTCTCCTTTTACCGGAATAAACAACAAACAAGGAAGATGTTTGTCTAAAATCCTTTGTAGCATCTAAATAGAATTTTAGAGCGCGAACAACATCCAAATTGTGCAACAAACGTTCCTTCTTTGAAACTGGTTTCGGACACAGAGAAGGTACGATAATCTCCTGGTTAATGTTTTTGTTAGAAACAACTTTTGGAAGAAAACCAGGTTTAGTACGTAAAACCACCTTATCTGCATGGAACACCAGATAAGGAGGAGAACACTGCAGAGCAGATAATTCTGAAACTCTTCTGGCAGAAGAAATTGCAACTAAAAACAAAACTTTCCAAGATAATAACTTAATATCAACGGAATGCAAGGGTTCAAACGGAACCCCCTGAAGAACTGAAAGAACTAAATTGAGACTCCAAGGAGGAGTCAAAGGTTTGTAAACAGGCTTAATTCTAACCAGAGCCTGAACAAAGGCTTGAACATCTGGCACAGCAGCCAGCTTTTTGTGAAGTAACACCGACAAGGCAGAAATCTGTCCCTTCAGGGAACTTGCAGATAATCCTTTTTCCAATCCTTCTTGAAGGAAGGATAGAATCCTAGGAATCTTAACCTTGTCCCAAGGGAATCCTTTAGATTCACACCAACAGATATATTTTTTCCAAATCTTGTGGTAAATCTTTCTAGTTACAGGCTTTCTGGCCTGAACAAGAGTATTGATAACAGAATCTGAGAACCCTCGCTTCGATAAAATCAAGCGTTCAATCTCCAAGCAGTCAGCTGGAGTGAAACCAGATTCGGATGTTCGAACGGACCCTGAACAAGAAGGTCTCGTCTCAAAGGTAGCTTCCAAGGTGGAGCCGATGACATATTCACCAGATCTGCATACCAAGTCCTGCGTGGCCACGCAGGAGCTATCAAGATCACCGACGCCCTCTCCTGATTGATCCTGGCTACCAGCCTGGGGATGAGAGGAAACGGCGGGAACACATAGGCTAGTTTGAAGGTCCAAGGTGCTACTAGTGCATCCACTAGAGCCGCCTTGGGATCCCTGGATCTGGACCCGTAGCAAGGAACTTTGAAGTTCTGACGAGAGGCCATCAGATCCATGTCTGGAATGCCCCACAGCTGAGTGACTTGGGCAAAGATTTCCGGATGGAGTTCCCACTCCCCCGGATGCAATGTCTGACGACTCAGAAAATCCGCTTCCCAATTTTCCACTCCTGGGATGTGGATAGCAGACAGGTGGCAGGAGTGAGACTCCGCCCATAGAATGATTTTGGTCACTTCTTCCATCGCTAGGGAACTCCTTGTTCCCCCCTGATGGTTGATGTACGCAACAGTTGTCATGTTGTCTGATTGAAACCGTATGAACTTGGCCCTCGCTAGCTGAGGCCAAGCCTTGAGAGCATTGAATATCGCTCTCAGTTCCAGAATATTTATCGGTAGAAGAGATTCTTCCCGAGACCAAAGACCCTGAGCTTTCAGGGATCCCCAGACCGCGCCCCAGCCCATCAGACTGGCGTCGGTCGTGACAATGACCCACTCTGGTCTGCGGAATGTCATCCCTTGTGACAGGTTGTCCAGGGACAGCCACCAACGGAGTGAGTCTCTGGTCCTCTGATTTACTTGTATCTTCGGAGACAAGTCTGTATAGTCCCCATTCCACTGACTGAGCATGCACAGTTGTAATGGTCTTAGATAAATGCGCGCAAAAGGAACTATGTCCATTGCCGCTACCATCAACCCGATCACTTCCATGCACTGAGCTATGGAAGGAAGAGGAACGGAATGAAGTATTCGACAAGAGTCTAGAAGCTTTGTTTTTCTGGCCTCTGTCAGAAAAATCCTCATTTCTAAGGAGTCTATTATTGTTCCCAGGAAGGGAACCCTTGTTGACGGGGATAGAGAACTCTTTTCCACGTTCACTTTCCATCCGTGAGATCTGAGAAAGGCCAGGACAATGTCCGTGTGAGCCCTTGCTTGAGGAAGGGACGACGCTTGAATCAGAATGTCGTCCAAGTAAGGTACTACAGCAATGCCCCTTGGTCTTAGCACAGCTAGAAGGGACCCTAGTACCTTAGTGAAAATCCTTGGAGCAGTGGCTAATCCGAAAGGAGGCGCCACGAACTGGTAATGTTTGTCCAGGAATGCGAACCTTAGGAACCGATGATGTTCCTTGTGGATAGGAATATGTAGATACGCATCCTTTAAATCCACCGTGGTCATGAATTGACCTTCCTGGATGGAAGGAAGAATAGTTCGAATGGTTTCCATCTTGAACGATGGAACCTTGAGAAACTTGTTTAAGATCTTGAGATCTAAGATTGGTCTGAACGTTCCCTCTTTTTTGGGAACTATGAACAGATTGGAGTAGAACCCCATCCCTTGTTCTCTTAATGGAACAGGATGAATCACTCCCATTTTTGACAGGTCTTCTACACAATGTAAGAATGCCTGTCTTTTTATGTGGTCTGAAGACAACTGAGACCTGTGGAACCTCCCCCTTGGGGGAAGTCCCTTGAATTCCAGAAGATAACCTTGGGAGACTATTTCTAGCGCCCAAGGATCCAGAACATCTCTTGCCCAAGCCTGAGCGAAGAGAGAGAGTCTGCCCCCCACCAGATCCGGTCCCGGATCGGGGGCCAACATTTCATGCAGTCTTGGTAGCAGTGGCAGGTTTCTTGGCCTGCTTTCCCTTGTTCCAGCCTTGCATTGGTCTCCAAGCTGGCTTGGCTTGAGAAGTATTACCCTCTTGCTTAGAGGACGTAGCACCTTGGGCTGGTCCGTTTCTACGAAAGGGACGAAAATTAGGTTTATTTTTTGCCTTGAAAGGCCGATCCTGAGGAAGGGCGTGGCCCTTACCCCCAGTGATATCAGAGATAATCTCTTTCAAGTCAGGGCCAAACAGCGTTTTCCCCTTGAAAGGAATGTTAAGTAGCTTGTTCTTGGAAGACGCATCAGCCGACCAAGATTTCAACCAAAGCGCTCTGCGCGCCACAATAGCAAACCCAGAATTCTTAGCCGCTAACCTAGCCAATTGCAAAGTGGCGTCTAGGGTGAAAGAATTAGCCAATTTGAGAGCATTGATTCTGTCCATAATCTCCTCAAAAGGAGGAGAATCACTATCGACCGCCTTTATCAGATCATCGAACCAGAAACATGCGGCAGTAGCGACAGGGACAATGCATGAAATTGGTTGGAGAAGGTAACCTTGCTGAACAAACATCTTTTTAAGCAAACCTTCTAATTTTTTATCCATAGGATCTTTGAAAGCACAACTATCCTCTATGGGTATAGTGGTGCGTTTGTTTAAAGTGGAAACCGCTCCCTCGACCTTGGGGACTGTCTGCCATAAGTCCTTTCTGGGGTCGACCATAGGAAACAATTTTTTAAATATGGGGGGAGGGACGAAAGGAATACCGGGCCTTTCCCATTCTTTATTAACAATGTCCGCCACCCGCTTGGGTATAGGAAAAGCTTCTGGGAGCCCCGGCACCTCTAGGAACTTGTCCATTTTACATAGTTTCTCTGGGATGACCAACTTGTCACAATCATCCAGAGTGGATAATACCTCCTTAAGCAGAATGCGGAGATGTTCCAACTTAAATTTAAATGCAATCACATCAGGTTCAGCCTGTTGAGAAATGTTCCCTGAATCAGTAATTTCTCCCTCAGACAAAACCTCCCTGGCCCCATCAGACTGGGTTAGGGGCCCTTCAGAAATATTAATACCAGCGTCGTCATGCTCTTCAGTATCTAAAACAGAGCAGCCGCGCTTACGCTGACAAGTGTTCATTTTGGCTAAAATGTTTTTGACAGAATTATCCATTACAGCCGTTAATTGTTGCATAGTAAGGAGTATTGGCGCGCTAGATGTACTAGGGGCCTCCTGAGTGGGCAAGACTCGTGTAGACGAAGGAGGGAATGATGCAGTACCATGCTTACTCCCCTCACTTGAGGAATCATCTTGGGCATCATTGTCATTATCACATAAATCACATTTATTTAAATGAATAGGAATTCTGGCTTCCCCACATTCAGAACACAGTCTATCTGGTAGTTCAGACATGTTAAACAGGCATAAACTTGATAACAAAGTACAAAAACGTTTTAAAATAAAACCGTTACTGTCACTTTAAATTTTAAACTGAACACACTTTATTACTGCAATTGCGAAAAAACATGAAGGAATTGTTCAAAATTCACCAAATTTTCACCACAGTGTCTTAAAGCCTTAAAAGTATTGCACACCAAATTTGGAAGCTTTAACCCTTAAAATAACGGAACCGGAGCCGTTTTAAACTTTAACCCCTTTACAGTCCCTGGTATCTGCTTTGCTGAGACCCAACCAAGCCCAAAGGGGAATACGATACCAAATGACGCCTTCAGAAAGTCTTTTCTAAGTATCAGAGCTCCTCTCACATGCGACTGCATGCCATGCCTCTCAAAAACAAGTGCGCCACACCGGCGCGAAAATGAGGCTCTGCTTATGCTTTGGGAAAGCCCCTAAGGAATAAGGTGTCTAATACAGTGCCTGCCGATATTATTATATCAAAATACCCAGATAAAATGATTCCTCAAGGCTAAATATGTGTTAATAATGAATCGATTTAGCCCAGAAAAAGTCTACAGTCTTAATAAGCCCTTGTGAAGCCCTTATTTACAATCGTAATAAACATGGCTTACCGGATCCCATAGGGAAAATGACAGCTTCCAGCATTACATCGTCTTGTTAGAATGTGTCATACCTCAAGCAGCAAGAGGCTGCACACTGTTCCCCCAACTGAAGTTAATTGCTCTCAACAGTCCTGTGTGGAACAGCCATGGATTTTAGTTACGGTTGCTAAAATCATTTTCCTCATACAAACAGAAATCTTCATCTCTTTTCTGTTTCTGAGTAAATAGTACATACCAGCACTATTTCAAAATAACAAACTCTTGATTGAATAATAAAAACTACAGTTAAACACTAAAAAACTCTAAGCCATCTCCGTGGAGATGTTGCCTGTACAACGGCAAAGAGAATGACTGGGGTAGGCGGAGCCTAGGAGGGATCATGTGACCAGCTTTGCTGGGCTCTTTGCCATTTCCTGTTGGGGAAGAGAATATCCCACAAGTAAGGATGACGCCGTGGACCGGACACACCTATGTTGGAGAAAAAGGCAGACTGTGACTGAATTTCTGATGCGTAGTAAAAGCGCCAAAATAGGCCCCTCCCACTCACACTACAACAGTGAGGGAAGCTCAGTAAACTGTTTTAATTTAAAACAAACGACAGCCATGTGGAAAATAACGCCCAAAACAATTTTTCACCAAGTACCTCAGATAATTAAACGATTTAACATGCCAGCAAACGGTTAAAATCTAATTTATGAAATGTCATTAAAAGCCTGCTGCTAGTCGCTCACACTGCAAGTTAGGCTAAAAGTTATATGCACACAGTATTTTCCCAGTGAAGTGCTATTCCCCAGAAATACTTAAGTGTAAACATATATACATATCAGCCTGATACCAGTTGCTACTACTGCATTTAAGGCTGTACTTACATTATATCGGTATTAGCAGTATTTTCTCAGTCAATTCCATTCCTTAGAAAATAATATACTGCAACATACCTCTTTGCAGGTGAACCTGCCCGCTGTCCCCTGATCTGAAGTTACCTTACTCCTCAGAATGGCCGAGAACAGCAAATGGATCTTAGTTACGTCCGCTAAGATCATACACAAAAACTCAGGTAGATTCTTCATCAAATTCTGCCTGAGAAGAAAACAACACACTCCGGTGCCGTTTAAAATAACAAACTTTTGATTGAAGATATAAAAACTAAGTTTAATCACCACAGTCCTCTCACACATCCTATCTATTAGTTGGGTGCAAGAGAATGACTGGGTGTGACGTAGAGGGGAGGAGCTATATAGCAGCTCTGCTTGGGTGATCCTCTTGCACTTCCTGTTGGGGAGGAGTTAATATCCCATAAGTAATGGATGACCCGTGGACTGACTACACTTAACAGGAGAAAAAAAAAAGCGTATATGAGGAATTGTCAAGAAATACAGCAGATCAAAATAGACACCTAGACAGGAAGGAGTTTATTTCATTTTCAGACAACAATTTTATGGCAGCAGATCTGTCATGCTTTGGGATAACATTAATGATTTTTCAATTTTTTGCTAAAATACAAAATTGAAAGATCATTAGAAAATCTCTGCATAATATTGTAGCTATAATGAGGTGTGCTAGTCACCCTGGCATATGTTTTACTTCTGTAGGATGGGTACACTTGTCCTTAACTTACTGTGTGCACAGAAACCAAGAACAGAACCCCGTCAAACCATGTCATGAAAAGATTGAGTTGATAAATTTAAAAGGAATACTTAGACTATTTAAATGCTAATAGCTTCACTGGAGCTATACATGGCAAATGTGACAGCTCAAAATACTTGAACTTGATTAAGTCTCTGTAGAAGAACTTTGTAAAGGAAAGAAAATTTAATTTAATTCTGAAATTAAACCATACCCCACACTTGGGAATATAACGAGCAACATCAATTAGAAGGTCAAAACATGATGCATGCAAGGACAAAACAGAAAATCAATGTTACCTTCCATGCTCACCCCTTCTAGTAAGGAGAACAAAAGAAAATTTTGACTAATTTCAGAATTGCAATTGAATATAGGATGATTTGCTGTCTGTACTATCAACATTAATGTTAATGCAGATTGGCACTCACCTTATAAGATCTAAAAAAAAGAATAAAACATGTTTACTTAGGTACTACTAAAACAAAATGAAAGCAAACATACTCAGCTGAAAACCAATGCCCTGAAGAGATGTCTCACCTCTATTTTTTTTAATCCTATGATTCTCTTCTCTGGCTAAACTTTCAGCAGGAGGAGTACTGCTGCGCTGTCCATTTACTGATGAGCTACGCAAGTGCTAACTGTATTACACACGCTTCCTACAAAATAGACATGCGTGTATGTTTGAACCCTATTGCGCATGCGAACGGAATTGCACTTTGCCGATTTCAATATTTATAGAGATAATTATTAAAAATCACTCTGATAGGTCAATAGATTTCTGACATTTCAGTGACTGTGTGCAGGGGCTGCCTGCTACTGAGGGAGAGCGGCATGATGCGGTTTGTAAAAAAAAGGAAAAAGATGATAAGTATTATTTGAAAAAAAATAATAATAATATTCTAAAGTTGTTATTTATATACATAGGAAACAGAAGACTTAATATAAAAACTCAAAGTTTTATGAACCTTTAAGAAACATTAGTTGGTTCTTAAAATTATAACAAATGATCTTCTCAAATTTATATTTAATTATTGCCTTTAGTCAAAATAAAACACCATACTTATGAGCCCAAAAAGGGCAAAACACAATTAGAATTATCTGGATTATAAATTAGACCTTGTAGTTTGTATATTAAGAACATTAAAAACAAAATATGAT
>NC_069500.1:936015422-936107922 GCF_027579735.1 Bombina bombina | reverse complement strand
GTTCGTGCCTAATCGGGAAGTGCATGATAACGCTATCAGAACATTACACTTAATAGAACGAGTGCGGTGGAGGTGGGAGCCCACAGATGCTGAAAAAGCTTTAGATCGTTTGGACTGGGGGTTCCTCAGGGCATGCCTCGATAGATTTGGTTTTGGGAATTTATTAATGGTAAAAAGAATTCTTAGCATGCATGGAAACCCATCAGCTAGGGTCAAAGCTAACAGTATTTTGTCTAATAACTTTCGGATTTATAATGGAACAAGACAGGGGTTCCCTCTGTCCCCGCTACTTTTTGCGCTATCAATAGAAACTCTAGCAGCACAAATAGGGAGAACAGCAATATAAAAGGAGTTATAATAGGCCCAAATGAATATAAGCTTACGCTTTATGCGGATGATGTTTTGGTCACTATGACGTCCCAGAGTCGTTCTCTCCCACACCTTTTAACAGAGTTCACAAGATTTAATAGATTATCAAACTTCCTGATAAATACACAAAAATCAGAAATCCTCAATATAAACTTGGATAACGAACAGCTTGGCCTAATCAAATCAATATGTCCATATAGAATTCAACGACAAAAACTTAGATATTTGGGGGTTGAACTGACTCCCTCACCACTCCTACTATACCAATGTAATTACATCCCGATGCTAACTAGACTGAATAGTGACCATCAAAAATGGAAAGACAAACCTATGACGTGGTGGGGTCGCATACAGGCCATTAAAATGACCACTCTCCCTCAATTTTTGTACTTACTACAAACAGTTCCAATCCACTTCCCTCAAACATACTTAGCAAAAGTACAATCGGTTATAAATTTGTTTATTTGGGGAAAAATTATACCTCGAGTAAACAAAATAACTATGTATAGACCACTGGGAAAGGGAGAGCTGGGGGTACCACATCTAGAAAAATATTACAAGGCGGTTACTCTTGAACGTATTATAGACTGGCATAGAGACGCAGGACATAAAGCTTGGACAACCATAGACACATATATATTACAAAGTCCTTCTCTGGGGGCGTTATGTTGGATAAGCCCAACAATGAGACCAGATATTGCGAGAACATCAAATTTCTACTCACACATATTCAACAGCTGGGATGGATTAAGAGATAGCATATCTTCTAGAGTGTCACCTTTGTCACCTATAAAGTACAATGCCGAATTTCTAGGAGGGTTGGAACCTTTTACACTTAATACCGGAGAACTGGAATACACAGTACAGTTCATAACATTGATTAGTAATGGCAAACTAAAACAGAGACAAGAGTTAGCAGAACTAGCAGGGGGTAACTACTCCTCGTGGCTTAAATACGCGCAGCTATATCACCTCATTCAAAGTTCTGACCACAAAGAAGACTTATTGCGAACTCCCACCCCTTTTGAAAAATGATGTATTTCAGAATCACCCCCTACTGGCACTCTCTCCCTGGCAAGGGGTCTGTTAGAGGGAACAACTAGGTCTACCCTACCCACATACACAATAAGTTGGCAACAAGAGCTAGGCACTAACTTAGACGTGGAGGTCTGGGAAAATATTTTTTACAATACTCGTAAGTTGTCAGCATCACCAAAAATCCAGGAACTTAACCATAAAATATTAACAAGGTGATACCTGACGCCGGCACGTCTGAGTTATATATATCCAAAGACAGGAGGTGGCTGCTGGAGGGGATGCGGTAAAAGAGGTACTATGTTCCACATATGTTGGCAATGTGAGGTTCTTACACCTTTCTGGGTACAATGTGAAGCAAGTCTTCATATGGTGTTGGGGGAAGATTTTGAGCTGGATCCTAAAACAGCGATTCTAAACTATAAACCCCTCAAATTTTGTATTATTAGATGGCATGTGCTATTGATTAGTCTAAACAGCGCCAGAACTCTAATTGCCAGAAAATGGAAATCTACTCAACCCCCCACTAGAGCAGAATGGATTCAATATACTTCGACGCTTATGTCTCAGGAGGAGTATGTTCATTTCAGAAGAGGGACTCTTAACAAATTTTACAATATTACGTTTTATTGGGAATCACTTGGGAATTAGGTGGATTGAATAACAGGGTCTCATATTATTAATCTATCCTCTTTATTCTTGTGCTGTTTCTCTTTTTGTTCTCTGTTATCTCCATTTCTTTATGGGTCTGGATTAGGACACAATACTAATGATCTGATGTATAAACGATAGTAGGATTCTGCTTAAGTTTTTTTTTTTTTTTGGACAAATTTATATCTTATGAATGGTGAAGTTATAACTTATTATTTGATGCTGAAACAGCCAATTGATCTTAGTCATATTACTTAACCCACCTAAGTAATAGAACGTGGACATTAATGTCACTATAAAGGAATGACCAAAGAGACAAGGACATTGCTAAGGCGGGATGCTGTTCATTTCCCCATGAATATGGAATGTGTTGGTTGTTGAAAAAGTTTACTTGTATATATTATAAAATCTTCAATAAAGAATATTTAAAAAAAAATGTATACATTTACTATTATAATCATCATTTATTTATATTCCACATTGTTATGACAAAAGGTCCATGATAACCGAGCAATATGCTATTTACAAAAAATATAGTTACATAAACTATGTGGCAGGGTGCCCTATCAGTGAGCTAAACAAAAGGATTGGGGGGGGGAGTTCCCCCCATATTTTTCATGAAAAAAAAGGTTGAATTGGAAGCGTATACGATAAACAACACAAATGAGGAGAATCTGATGCATTTGCCAAGATAAGCCAAAATTTTATTGCTGATTGTACACATTGTATTTTTGGTAAATGTTTAAAACTCTGAAAGCTTGAGGCGATTCTTATAGAGGAAAGACTTTCCACAAAATCTCTAAAGAGGATTGTGAGGAAGTAATGAGATTACAGAAGAGAAAGCAGGTCTAAGGCAGAACCTGATGCTGGATAGAGACTAATCATTTGCGGGCATTTGAAGATATATAGGAGGTAAAGGTGTTTTTAAAAACATTGCATGTTAGGGTTATGTTTTTAAATTTTATTTTCAAGACTGAGGGAAACTAGTAGAGGTATTGGCAAAATTGCAGCAAATTAGGAACGATGGCTAAAGAAACCTGGTAGAGCCATTAATGAGCCGGACAGATAGCTCAGCATGCTAAGGCACTGTGGCTGAGCTCTGTAGCAACCCAAGGGTTGCAGGTTCGATCCTCTGCGAGGTCCACTCAGCATTTCATCCTTTCCGAGGTCGATAAAATGAGCAGCGCCTTGAGACCCTTATGGGTGATTAGCCGCGCTTTACAAGTACCCAATACAATGATGGATTACAGAGGCACCGACAAACAAATAGGGAGTTGCAGTAGTCAAGACAGGGTATATTGAGTGGATAAGGATCTCAGATGTGTGGCGACGGGTAAAGTCATGGGAGGTTTAAGTGACAACAGTGAGATCCAAGGTTTGGAAGAAAAAGATGAGCTCAGTTTTAGAGATGTTGAGCTTTGGAGCATAGCAGATCATCCAGGATGAGGTAGGTTTGTGATATATACATATATTCATTCTGAGCTATACATGTTTGTTTTGACTTAACAAAATTACTCAAATTTGCTTATGGGAACAAAGAATTAAACAAATTCCAATCTGGAAAGATTTTGAAGAGATTATTGAGTTTATTTAAAGATACAGTGAAGTAAAAATTAGACATTTATAACTTAAAAAAGTTGACACATGAAAAAAATATTTTCGTTATCCCTTTAATATAGTAAATGAAACTTAACAGCCTATTCCAATGTTAATGAATCTAGGCCAGTGTTTCTCAACCGTGGCCCTCAATTACCCCAACAGGCCATGTTTTCATTGTAGCTGAACTTGAGCACAGGTAAGATAATCAGCTGATCAGTAACCATGGTAACTAACATGTTTTCAGCCATCAGCTGATTATTCACCTGTGCTCTAGTTCAGCTATAATGAAAACATGGCCAATTGGGGGGTACTTGAGGACCGCGGTTACGCAACACTGATCTAGGCCAATCCAGAAAAAAACAACCACATAATGGATTTTCAAACCTTTTGTGGGAATGCTAGCTATAAACAAATAATTATCCATTTCTACAAAAGTGACTTAAGTTCCTTAAATTACAAGATAAGCCAATATTACACATGCATTTCTCATACTAAAACCATTATGCAATATTCTTAAACATAATATTTCTTGTGGCTTTTCATATGCTCAGGTAATTTCAGCACCTGATACTTACAGAATTCAGCATGGTTCTAAGCATTCCCAGGAGGAGTAAAGCAGCTTCAGTGCACACATTGTGGATGGAAGAGAACACATTTCCACTGGATGCAGGTACCCCAAAGATAAACGTCCAGATGGAGTCCAAATCAAACTAAAAGAACAAACATATAACAAATTAGTGGCACCTGCACACCACGGGCAACTTGACCTAACAGCTACAATTTAATGGGTGGTGCTGTTGGTGAGGCAATGTAGCTGTATTACCTCTTCTTTTCTCCTATGAGCTATACATATTAAAAGGGACAGTATACTGCAAAATTGCTTTTCCCTTAAAGGGACAGTCAAGTCCAAAATGACTAAAATAGGGAATGTCATTTTAAACAACTTTCCAATTTACTTATATCACCAATTTTGCTAATTTCTTAGACCTTGAAGACGGCCTCTAATCTGAATGCATTTTGACCACTAGAGGGCATTAGTTCATGTGTTTCAAATAAATAGCATTGAGCTCATACACGTGAAGTTAACCCTGGAGTGAGCACTGATTGGCTAAAATGCAAGTCTGTCAAAAGAACTGAAATAAGGGGGCAGTTTGCAGAGGCATAGTTACAAGGTAATCACAGAGTGAATATAAAGTGTATTTCTATAACAGTGTTGGTTTTGCAAAACTAAAGGAATTATCTTTCTTTTTAAACAACAAAAATTCTGGTGTTGACTGTCCCTTTAATGTGTTTCCAATGACTTGTTATACCACTTGCAGAGTATACAATCTATGTGAAATTGCGTGATTAGGTTTGTGTGTATGAATTAGCTGGTTTTGTGCTTTGGAACCACAGCCTATTGAAATGGGTTGAGCTTGCATGTAATATAAGATCTCATGTTATCACATTGTATATACATACTTGCTTCCTTATCTTATATTTGTCTGTAAACCAAAGCTTAATACTTAGGCCTATATTTATCAAAGTCTGGCGGACCTGATCCGACAGTGCGGATCAGGTCCGCCAGCCCTCGCTGAATACGGAGAGCAATACGCTCTCCGTATTCAACATTGCACCAGCAGCTCACAAGAGCTGCTGGTGCAACGCTGCCCCCTGCAGACTCGCGGCCAATCGGGGGGGTGTCAATCAACCCAATCGGGTTGATTTCCGGCGATGTCTGTCCGCCTGCTCAGAGCAGGCAGACAGGTTATGGAGCAGCGGTCTTTGTGACCGCTGCTTCATAACTGCTGTCTCTGGCGAGCCTGCAGGCTCCTTAGAGGCCCCTTAGAGAGAACACTGGAAAATTACCATTTTATTACTTAAAGTGAATGTAAACTTTGAGAAATGTGTGCCCGGTTTTTAAAAATGCTATTAAAAAACATAATTTATGCTTACCTGATAAATTTATTTCTCTTGTAGTGTATCCAGTCCACGGATCATCCATTACCTATGGGATATTAACTCCTCCCCAACAGGAAGTGCAAGAGGATTCACCCAGCAGAGCTGCTATATAGCTCCTCCCCTAACTGCCATTACCAGTCATTCGACCGAAAACATGCAGAGAAAGGAAAACCATAGGGTACAGTGGTGACTGTAGTTTAATGGAAAAATTACCTGCCTTAAAGTGACAGGGCGGGCCGTGGACTGGATACACTACAAGAGAAATAAATTTATCAGGTAAGCATAAATTATGTTTTCTCTTGTTAAGTGTATCCAGTCCACGGATCATCCATTACTTATGGGATACCAATACCAAAGCTAAAGTACACGGATGACGGGAGGGACAGGCAGGCTCTTTATACGGAAGGAACCACTGCCTGAAGAACCTTTCTCCCAAAAACAGCCTCCGAAGAAGCAAAAGTGTCAAATTTGTAAAATTTGGAAAAAGTATGAAGAGAAGACCAAGTTGCAGCCTTGCAAATCTGTTCAACAGAAGCCTCATTCTTAAAGGCCCAAGTGGAAGCCACAGCTCTAGTAGAATGTGCTGTAATTCTTTCAGGAGGCTGCTGTCCAGCAGTCTCATAGGCTAACCGTATTATGCTACGAAGCCAAAAGGAGAGAGAGGTAGCCGAAGCTTTTTGACCTCTCCTCTGACCAGAATAAACGACAAACAGGGAAGACGTTTGTCGAAAATCCTTAGTTGCCTGTAGATAAAATTTCAGGGCACGGACTACATCTAGATTGTGTAGCAGACGTTCCTTTTTCGAAGAAGGATTAGGACACAAAGATGGAACCACAATCTCTTGATTGATATTCCTGTTAGTGACCACCTTAGGTAGGAACCCAGGTTTAGTACGCAGAACTACCTTGTCTGAATGAAAAATCAGATAAGGAGAATCACAATGTAAGGCAGATAACTCAGAGACTCTTCAAGCCGAGGAAATCGCCATTAAAAACAGAACTTTCCAAGATAACAACTTGATATCAATGGAATGAAGGGGTTCAAACGGAACCCCCTGTAAAACATTAAGAACTAAGTTCAAACTCCATGGTGGAGCAACAGTTTTAAACACAGGCTTGATCCTAGCTAAAGCCTGACAAAAAGCTTGAACGTCCGAACTTCTGACAGACGTTTGTGTAAAAGAATGGACAGAGCTGAAATCTGTCCCTTTAAGGAACTAGCGGATAAACCCTTTTCTAAACCTTCTTGTAGGAAAGACAATATCCTCGGAATCCTAACCTTACTCCATGAGTAACTCTTGGATTCGCACCAATATAAGTATTTGCGCCATATCTTATGGTAAATCTTTCTGGTAACAGGCTTCCTAGCCTGTATTAAGGTATCAATAACCGACTCAGAAAAACCACGTTTTGATAAAATCAAGCATTCAATTTCCAAGCAGTCAGCTTCAGAGAAATTAGATTTTGATGTTTGAAGGGACCCTGGATCAGAAGGTCCTGTTTCAGAGGTAGCGACCAAGGTGGACAGGATGACATGTCCACTAGATCTGCATACCAAGTCCTGCGTGGCCATGCAGGCGCTATTAGAATCACTGATGCTCTCTCCTGTTTGATTCTGGCAATCAATCGAGGAAGCATCGGGAAGGGTGGAAACACATAAGCCATCCCGAAGGTCCAAGGTGCTGTCAAAGCATCTATCAGAACCGCTCCCGGATCCCTGGATCTGGACCCGTAACAAGGAAGCTTGGCGTTCTGTCGAGATGCCATGAGATCTATCTCTGGTTTGCCCCAACGTCGAAGTATTTGGGCAAAGACCTCCGGATGAAGTTCCCACTCCCCCGGATGAAAAGTCTGACGACTTAAGAAATCCGCCTCCCAGTTCTCCACTCCCGGGATGTGGATTGCTGACAGGTGGCAAGAGTGAGACTCTGCCCAGCGAATTATCTTTGATACTTCCATCATTGCTAGGGAGCTTCTTGTCCCTCCCTGATGGTTGATGTAAGCTACAGTCGTGATGTTGTCCGACTGAAACCTGATGAACCCCCGAGTTGTTAACTGGGGCCAAGCCAGAAGGGCATTGAGAACTGCTCTCAATTCCAGAATGTTTATTGGTAGGAGACTCTCCTCCTGATTCCATTGTCCCTGAGCCTTCAGAGAATTCCAGACAGTGCCCCAACCTAGTAGGCTGGCGTCTGTTGTTACAATTGTCCAGTCCGGCCTGCTGAATGGCATCCCCCTGGACAGATGTGGCCGAGAAAGCCACCATAGAAGAGAATTTCTGGTCTCTTGATCCAGATTCAGAGTAGGGGACAAGTCTGAGTAATCCCCATTCCACTGACTTAGCATGCACAATTGCAGCGGTCTGAGATGTAGACGTGCAAAGGGTACTATGTCCATTGCTGCTACCATTAAGCCGATCACCTCCATGCATTGAGCTACTGACGGGTGTTGAATGGAATGAAGGACACGGCATGCATTTTGAAGCTTTGTTAACCTGTCTTCTGTCAGGTAAATCTTCATTTCTACAGAATCTATAAGAGTCCCCAAGAAGGGAACTCTTGTGAGTGGAAAGAGAGAACTCTTCTTTTCGTTCACCTTCCATCCATGCGACCTTAGAAATGCCAGTACTAACTCTGTATGAGACTTGGCAGTTTGAAAGCTTGAAGCTTGTATCAGAATGTCGTCTAGGTACGGAGCTACCGCAATTCCTCGCGGTCTTAGTACCGCCAGAAGAGCACCCAGAACCTTTGTGAAGATTCTCTGAGCCGTAGCCAATCCGAATGGAAGAGCTACAAACTGGTAATGCCTGTCTAGAAAGGCAAACCTTAGATACCGGTAATGATCTTTGTGAATCGGTATGTGAAGGTAAGCATCCTTTAAATCCACTGTGGTCATGTACTGACCCTTTTGGATCATGGGTAAAATTGTCCGAATAGTTTCCATTTTGAACGATGGAACTCTTAGGAATTTGTTTAGGATCTTTAAATCCAAGATTGGCCTGAAAGTTCCCTCTTTTTTGGGAACCACAAACAGATTTGAGTAAAACCCTTGTCCTTGTTCCGACCGCGGAACCGGATGGATCACTCCCATTAATAAAAGATCTTGTACGCAGCGTAGAAACGCCTCTTTCTTTATTTGGTTTGTTGACAACCTTGACAGATGAAATCTCCCTCTTGGGGGAGAGAATTTGAAGTCTAGAAGGTATCCCTGAGATATGATCTCTAACGCCCAGGGATCCTGGACATCTCTTGCCCAAGCCTGGGCGAAGAGAGAAAGTCTGCCCCCCACTAGATCCGTTCCCGGATCAGGGGCCCTCGATTCATGCTGTCTTAGGGGCAGCAGCAGGTTTCCTGGCCTGCTTGCCCTTGTTCCAGGACTGGTTAGGTCTCCAGCCTTGTCTGTAGCGAGCAACAGCTCCTTCCTGTTTTGGTGCAGAGGAAGTTGATGCTGCTCCTGCTTTGAAATTACGAAAGGAACGAAAATTAGACTGTCTAGCCTTAGGTTTGGCTCTGTCTTGAGGCAGGGCATGGCCTTTACCTCCTGTAATGTCAGCGATAATTTCTTTCAACCCGGGCCCGAATAAGGTCTGCCCTTTGAAAGGTATATTAAGCAATTTAGATTTAGAAGTAACGTCAGCTGACCCGGATTTTAGCCACAGTGCTCTGCGTGCCTGAATGGCGAATCCGGAATTCTTAGCCGTAAGTTTAGTTAAATGTACTACGGCATCTGAAATAAATGAGTTAGCTAACTTAAGGGCTTTAAGCTTGTGTGTAATCTCATCTAATGGAGCTGATTCAAGTGTCTCTTCCAGAGACTCAAACCAAAATGCTGCTGCAGCCGTGACAGGCGCAATGCATGCAAGAGGTTGCAATATAAAACCTTGTTGAACAAACATTTTCTTAAGGTAACCCTCTAACTTTTTATCCATTGGATCTGAAAAGGCACAGCTATCCTCCACCGGGATAGTGGTACGCTTAGCTAAAGTAGAAACTGCTCCCTCCACCTTAGGGACCGTTTGCCATAAGTCCCGTGTGGTGGCGTCTATTGGAAACATCTTTCTAAATATCGGAGGGGGTGAGAACGGCACACCGGGTCTATCCCACTCCTTAGTAACAATTTCAGTAAGTCTCTTAGGTATAGGAAAAACGTCAGTACTCGCTGGTACCGCAAAATATTTATCCAACCTACACATTTTCTCTGGTATTGCAACTGTGTTACAATCATTCAGAGCCGCTAACACCTCCCCTAGTAATACACGGAGGTTTTCCAGCTTAAATTTAAAATTTGAAATATCTGAATCCAGTTTGTTTGGATCAGAACCGTCACCCGCAGAATGAAGCTCTCCGTCCTCATGTTCTGCAAATTGTGACGCAGTGTCTGACATGGCCCTAATATTATCAGCGCACTCTGTTCTCACCCCAGAGTGATCACGCTTACCTCTTAGTTCTGGTAATTTAGCCAAAACTTCAGTCATAACAGTAGCCATATCCTGTAATGTGATTTGTAATGGCCACCCAGATGTACTCGGCGCTACAATATCACGCACCTCCCGAGCGGGAGATGCAGGTACTGACACGTGAGGCGAGTTAGTCGGCATAACTCTCCCCTCGTTGTTTGGTGAAATATGTTCAATTTGTACAGATTGACTTTTATTTAAAGTAGCATCAATACAGTTAGTACATAAATTTCTATTGGGCTCCACTTTGGCTTTAGCACATATAGCACAGATATCTTCCTCTGAATCAGACATGTTTAACACACTAGCAAATAAACTAGCAACTTGGAAATACTTTTCAAGTAATTTACTATAATATGAAAACGTACTGTGCCTATAAGAAGCACAGAAAAAGTTATGACAGTTGAAAATTAATAAACTGAAAAGTTATAGCAGAAAAAAAAAAAAAATACAGAAATAAACGTTTTTTTTATCACAGTCAACTACAATCTCACAGCTCTGCTGTGAGTGATTACCTCCCTCAAAACAAGTTTTGAAGACCCCTGAGTTCTGTAGAGATGAACCGGATCATGCAGGGAAGACAATAAACTTCTGACTGAATTTTTTGATGCGTAGCAAAAGCACCCTCCCCCTCACACATAACAGTGAGAGAGATCAGTAAACTGTCATAAATTAAATAAAACGACTGCCAAGTGGAAAAAAATAGTGCCCAAAACATTTTTTCACCCAGTACCTCAGAAAATTAAACGATTTTACATGCCAGCAAAAAACGTTTAACATTAATAAATTGAGTGTTATTAAAAAGCCTGTTGCTAGTCCCTGCAAATAAGGCTAAAGTTTTATGCATACAGTATAATTCCAGTGAAGTGCCATTCCCCAGAATACTGAAGTGTAAAATATACATACATGACAGCCTGATACCAGTTGCTGCTACTGCATTTAAGGCTGAGTTTACATTATATCGGTATGGCAGAATTTTCTCATCAATTCCATTGTCAGAAAATAATAAGCTGCTACATACCTCTTTGCAGATTAATCTGCCCGCTGTCCCCTGATCTGAAGTTTACCTCTCCTCAGATGGCCGAGAAACAGCAATATGATCTTAACTACTCCGGCTAAAATCATAGAAAAACTCAGGTAGATTCTTCTTCAAATTCTACCAGAGAAGGAATAACACACTCCGGTGCTATTATAAAATAACAAACTTTTGATTGAAGGTATGAAACTAAGTATAATCACCACAGTCCTCTCACACATCCTATCTATTCGTTGGGTGCAAGAGAATGACTGGTAATGGCAGTTAGGGGAGGAGCTATATAGCAGCTCTGCTGGGTGAATCCTCTTGCACTTCCTGTTGGGGAGGAGTTAATATCCCAT
Source organism: Bombina bombina (assembly GCF_027579735.1). Taxonomy (NCBI): domain Eukaryota; kingdom Metazoa; phylum Chordata; class Amphibia; order Anura; family Bombinatoridae; genus Bombina; species Bombina bombina. The sequence goes on along the minus strand of NC_069500.1, from coordinate 936,096,494 downwards.
AAGTAATGGATGATCCGTGGACTGGATACACTTAACAAGAGAAAACAGGGGCACTTTCATTCATCAAAATTTACCTTTTAGCCATTTTGTTAAAATACCTTTTCTTCTTGCAAAGCTGGAGCAGCGCTTCCTCCGCCGGCTGTCGCTCGTCTCTTCTTACGTCAGCAATGACAAATCCGGCTTCCTCCAATCACAGCTTCCCCCCCCCCCAGAGCAAACATTGCCCGAGGCCATGCCGTGATTGGAGGAATCCGGAGTCTTCATTTCTGACCTATGAAGAGACGAGCGACGGGTGAGGGAAGCGCTGCTTTGGCTTTGCAAGAAGAAAAGGTACTTTAAAAAAACCCGGCTAAAATGTAAACTTTGATGAATGAAAGTGCCCCCGTTTTTAATAAGATTTTTAAAAACTGGGCACACATTCCTCAAAGTTTACATTCACTTTAACCATCCTGCACCCCACTGGGAGAGTAATTTCTTCTGCTGGTTGTGTTTACTTTGGCTTGTCAATAACATAGACTCTAGTATAGAATCTTTCATTATAGGTGCGGATACCACAGGCTAAATCACCTATTTTAAATGCTGAAATAAGGGTAAACGCGCTACCTGTAAACAATTTAATACATTCCAGTTGGTAAAATGGATCAATTTAAAGGGGAGAAACATTTTTTATAAACTGTCCCTTTAAGGTCACAAAGTGTTTTCTTGTAAGTTTTAATTTCTGGACCATGTACCATTTAGTAGCCCTACTTTAAATGGTTTCTAGTGTCTACTCAAGTCACACTGTGACACACTGTATGTAGTGTCTTCTCCAGATCATGGATAATTATTTTCCACACTGTGAAAAGGAGTCATGGATGAAATTGGATTGTAAGGTGCCTATATAACAACAATCTGGAATTTTTTTAAAAGATAAACTACTGTATACATTTAATTCTGAAAAAAATAATATTAAGGAAAAAAGGCTGATTTTTACACCCAATCCAGCCTGATGTACACTAAGGCGAACCAAACATTTTTTGTATGTATTATAACAGAGCAGCCGCCTGCTGCCAAATATCTGCAGGCAAAATCATGTTTTTGTATTACTAACTGAATTTCATTCTCCTACAAAAAAGCAACACTGAGCTCTAAGAGAGTACGATAGCAGCTGAGGTTGCCTGTGCCAGCTGGAACATAAACCAGTAGCAAAATGCAAATAACAGGAGTAATGTGTTCTCAATCAGAGAGAATGATTTGTGCACACTAGCGGCTGTCAAAGGCATATTACATCTCAATTTTCCTCAGAGTGCTATGTTTTCAATATGTTGGATAAGTACAAACGGGAAATTAGGCACTAACATAACCACTTGGGTAATGCTGTAAATCAGAGGGCAAGAAAGAGAAAGGAAAAATAAAAATAAACTTTTAAAGGAATATTTTACTGCATGTAATTGGTAAGAGCATCATCATTGCATTAGTGCCCCTAACTACTGGTTTGATCACATTGTATTATTTTATAATTATTGGCAAGTTAATGGCAGCAGATGAGCCGTATTCAGTATTGCAGAGATGACAGTCAGCCATTTAATTGTTGCCGAGAGGACAGTCAGCCATTTTATTGTTTATTGGACACACTTTTTTTCATTATCGATTCAGTGGAAAAAAAGGCCCTTCAGTTAATATGTGCTAGCACTGATAATCCAAATTCTTTATACTTCAGGACACATTTACAGGGATATTTTTCATTTATCGAATTCCCAGCAAAACACTTTTCAAATTATTATTGAACACCCCAAAAAGTGTTTTTCCTATGGCTATACGCATGGGCAAAATGCACTGAAATTACCTCTGCTAGGAAGGAACTTTACCAAGCAGATACTAACGCTACATGTTCAATTGAATAAAGTAAAAAAAAAAAAACAAAAAAAAAAAAAAAAAAAAAAAAAGCATTTTTAAACTAATAAAAAATGATGAATGTAATATATCCAATATGGAAATCATACTTTCGATAGACTTTAAATCTTCCCTTTTTTAATATAGCGATGAAATTCTAATACCCTGAGCTCCAGCTGCCCACTTCAAAAGTAATTTTTTTTGTGAGCTTACAGTTCTCCAATCGTCACGCTAGCCACAAAAAAAATAAATAAAAAAAATTGTATTAGTACCTTATGGCTAGATCTCTGATTGGATAACAGTTTGAACTGTTAGCTCACACAAAAAAATTACTTTTGAAGTGGACGGCTGGAGCACGGTATCAGAATTTCATTGCTATATTAAAAAGTATGGTATATCGTATCTTCATTAGAATGGATGAATTAAAGTCCATCTAAAATATTGGGTTTCATGTCCCGCTTTAAGCCTCTTTTATTTAAGCTGGCATGGGCACATGCTAAACTAACTAAATGTAGGGTTTAGTATATTGTGACAAACATATAAAGAAGAACTTAATATAAAGAGGAACAACTAAAACAAAACAACAAGAACCAAAACCAGTTGATTAAATATTTTTTTAAACCAATGCTACATATATTTATTATATATTTATATTTAATATGAATGGCTTCACATTTACAATTCCCATAATTTGTTTTAACTGAACATTCTAACAAGTCAGCTGGTTTGTGGTTGGAATAAATGGACAGCACACAAACAAAAAGTTGTAGTTAAAAAATACATAATAAAAGAAATATTCATTTATCCTGACCAATTTCTTGGATAGTCCTAAAAATACTATCCAGGAATGTAAAGGTTACATTATACTACCGTATCAAATTATTACACATGTATACCTAGACATTAGCTGTTTAAAGAGATATAAAAAAAGTTGGTTTCATTTTTGTACTAAAACAAAAAAAAAAAACACTAAGCAGTGGGTTATAACAGAAGTCATTGCAAAATGTATTATTCAGTATATTGAAAGGATTTTAAAGGGACATGAAACATGATTTTCTTATATGATTTAGAAATAACATGCAATTTTAAACAACATTGCAATTTACTTCTATTATTTAATTTGCTTAATTCTCTTGATATCCATTGTTGAAAAACATCTAAAAACAGGTCCAGTAGCTGCTGATTGGTGGCTGCACATAGATGTCTCCTGTGATTGTCTCACCCATGTGCCTTGCTATTTCTTCATCAAAGGATGTCTGATGTATGAAGCAAATTAAATAATAGAAGTAAATTGCAATGTTGTTTAAAATTGTTTTCTCTGTCTGAATCATGAAAGAAACATTTTGAGTTTCATGTCCCTTTAACTTTTCCTTTTTTTTTAAATTCAATTTTTGCAGGGACCATTAGTTCCTGTAATATCAATATAATAATATAATATAAAATGGCTGGAGCTAGTGCAGTGTTTTGCCTTTCTGTAGAGACCACAGCCTTTTTGTGGGGCTGAAACAGGAAGTAATGGTGTATCAAATCCAAAAACTGGAAAACAGTACACATACATGTATAGGACATGGAAATACTTGCCAAGTCCAGACCAAACTGTAATATCAATATCATTTCCAGCCTCCAAAATAATAAAATACTTTTATTTCTTAAATGTTGGGTCCATAGGCATAGTTAATAGCTGTAACTTTGCCTATGAAATAACATTTTTTTATTATTTTGGAGTCTGGAAATGATATTGATATTAAATTTTGGTCTGAACTTGGTGAGCCTTTTCCACACCCCATACATGTAAGTGTGCTCTTTTCCTTTTTTTGGGATTTGATACACCATTACTTCTTGTCTCAGCCCCACAAAGAGGGTCTCTACAGAAAGGCAAGACACTGCACTAGCTCCAACCATTTTCTTGCCCTTGCTCAGTAGAGGACTTTTGCTGCAAACATATCACAGTAAAACTTAATTTTTATGATGGTAGCTCCCTTATCTCACTAAAGGCAGTGGCTACACAGAGAATTCCTGTGTGCTAATTATGCAAACACGTTTTTTGATGTTTTTAATGCTGTCTTTTTTAGGTTTACTTTGATTTAACATATTTTGTTTACTAAAGGAGCACGGTTTCATATCCGTTTAATATTTATTTAGTATTTCTCTGAGAAAAGCAAACAATGCAGTATGAGCTCTCCTTGGTAGCCAAATAAAGTGATTAAATATGATGTAACCAGGGGCGTATTTTGGCCTAGGCAAACAAGGCACTTGCCTAGGGCGGCAGATTTGGGAGGGGCAGCACATTTTTTGTTGCTTTATTCGTAACAAGTTTATATTTATTTTAGAAGTATTATACAGGTATATAATGGGAGATTTTGCCTAAAGAGCTTACATTCTAGGGAAGGTATAATAAGAGATTGCCCATGGATCTTACAGTTTAGAGGTGCATGTGTGTGAACATTTATTTTGAAAATGCCAAAAAAATATCATATTACTCCCTGACCAAAACATCATATGGCCAAAAAAGGCCTAAAACATTGGGGGGGGGGAGCAGAATTTTGAGTGCTTAAGGCAGCACAAAACCTAAATAACGCCACTGGATGTAACTAAAGCCAGCCATGATATATTTATGGAACAGGAGGATAAGTCGACACAAGAAAACCTGACTATATTAGGTTTTAAAGAAAAAAAAAATTGCAAAATTCTTATTTTCAGATTGGTTTGGGAGCAAAGCCAAGAACTACATCTGTAACTAACACCACCAAACCTACTGTGCTATCCATGTAATCAGAGGACAAAAAGACGTCATCTTCTAGTTTACCAGTTCTCTTATCAGTAAAGTAGTGTTCAAAGTGCTTCCATCTCTATAGAGGTTAAGTGCTCAATAAATAGATGTGCATACCGTACTGCTCAATTCCTACCTGACAACTGCGGATACTTCGGTTGCTGGTGACAGGTGCACTGACCTGCAAGTTTTCAGGCAGTTCAGTGACTGGCTGCTGGAGGAACAGCGCCATGAGTAGAAAATACAGCGCTGGTACATTAGTGTGCTTTGGAAGAAGTGACTGAAGAACTGGAAAGCCAGGGAAATGACAGGCGTCACGGTTAATTTCCCTGAGTGTTGATCTCCCACCCGCACTCCTTCCAACGTTAAAACCTTAAGGGGAGATAACAAAAATAGCTGTACTACTTACAATACAGGTCATTTTAAAATGCAGGAAAATAATCAGTTAACTATGAACAGAAAGAGAATATCCAATTTATTAAAGGGGCACCATCATAACTCCTAACATACTAATGCCATAATAAAATGTTCTAATTATAATTATTATATTAATACTCATTGATAACTATGCTTTAGATCTTTGTATAAGGGTTGAAAAGACAGTTAAAAAAAAGTGTTGAGGGCGTGGAAGGACTATATCACACACTTAGTGACCCTAGAGAGGTATCCGTATGTTCAGCAAATGGAGTTTTATTGCAATATGGAATTTCTATGGGAGGACTATCTGCCGTCATAGTAAGCAACCGATTTGTTACTCTGACTATAGTTAAGAATTGTATTAGGCTTATTATCGCTTAGATTCCAGACCTGATTTTAGAACAAGTTTACCATTACTTTAAGCATTTTATTATCACATAATAAATATTTATTTAATGCAGTAGAATAAAATTGTAAAACTTAGTCATTTCTGTTAAACAAAAGCTTATAAGAGATACACAAATATAATCAAATGGGAAAAACTACAATATAAAGTTGTGCTATACTGAAGAAAAGGGTATATTTTTTCCCCCTCAAGAATTAACTCAAATAGATGCCTAAAATGCAATGTGAAAAGATAATGTGCTGCAGAAACACTGCCAAAACAGAGCTGGGCATTTTAGGTTACATGACCTGCTTTTCAATAATTACCAACATTTTCAAACACAACTTGTCTATAATAAAGATGTAACCACATCTCAGAATGCCATAGTCTATTTTATGCCTTTAGTATACAACTCACTGAAATAATCTCATGAAGACTTTTCAATGTAAAATAATTAACACTCTTTATATTAGATCCTAGAACAAATAAAAGCAGAAGACTGTGAGACACAGTAAAATTAATCAGCAAAATCTAAAATGGTTAAACTCAAAATGGTTAAACTCAAAATGTAATTCTTCATAAAATGTTAAATTATAATTAAAAAAAAAACTTTATATATATACATACCTACTATTCCTGTAATTGATGCTGTCAAGTGCTGACATAATAAATATGCAGCTTTGAGAAAATCTGATTTCAGAATTCTTTAATAATTTTACTGATATTTTTTTCAACAATTATAAATAGTTGAAAGCACTGCTTCAAACACGTAAACCCTCCTGATCCTACCTAGATATGCTCTTCAATAAAGGATACCAAGAGAATAAAACAATTTGGAACCAGAAGTAAATTGGAAACGTTTTTTTAAAAACTGTCTGCTCTACCTGCATTATAGTATAGTTAATATTTACAACAAATATTTGTTGCAATAAATGTGTCCCTAAAAAGAAAATATGATGTAATAAAAAAGCGTAGCTATTGTTCAGAACATCAAATTCATCTGTTACTTTTCCATACATTTTGTAGATCAAACCTAAAATGCTAAATTTTAGCTCCAGTTTGCACAGCATTCTTGATTTTATTTAATATATCTAAAACATTGGTTTTAAAACCAGTCCCCAGACCTCCCTAACAGGTCAGAGTTTGTGGATATCTGAACTGGAGCACAGGTGAAATAATCAGCTGATTAGTAAACATAGTTATTTTACCTGCACTCAAAGGTAATCCTGAAAACCTGGCCTGTTAGGGAGGCCTGAGGAGACGTTTGAAAAACATATACAAATCCTGAATTCCAAAATCCAAACTTATTCTTAAGTCCAGACTTTTTAATTAATATTTATAAATTTTATAATCAAAAATCTTCTCTACTGGGGCCCCATCCAGATTTTGCACGGGTTTGGTATCACATATACGGCGTAACATAGAAGTTACGCTCGTATATTTCTGCCTTCGCCCGTATTTTCTTGGCCCATAGACTGACATGCAAAACACGCGCAGTTTGGTATCCAATATACAGCGTAAGGACTTACGTGGCGAAAATTTTGAAATATTACTCCATTTTCACCTTGCCACAAAATGCAGGCGTAGCAAGCCTTGCGCTGAGTATTGGAGCACCGTAACTCCCTAAAATGCGCAATGTTTATCTACCTGTCAACCGCAATCCCACACCGCAATACCTAATAAAGTGTTTAACCCCTAAACCGCCGCTCCCGGACCCCGCCGCCACCTACATTAAATTTATTACCCCCTAATCTGACCCCCCTACACTGCCGCCACCTACATTAAATGTATGACCCCCCTACACCGCCGCCACCTATATTAAATATATTACCCCCTAATCTGACCCCCCTACACTGCCGCCACCTATATTAAATATATTACCCCCTAATCTGACCCCCCTACACCGCCGCCACCTATATTAAATATATTACCCCGTAATTTGACCCCCCTACACCACCGCCACCTATATTAAATATATTACCCCCTAATCTGACCCTCCTACACCGTCGCCATCTATATTAAATATATTAACCCCTAATCTGACCCCACTACACCGCCGCCACCTATATTAAATATATTACCCCCTAATCTGACCCCCCTACACTGCCGCCACCTATATTAAATATATTAACCCCAACACCCCCTAACTTAATTATTATTTAAATAAATCTAAATAATATTTAAATAAACTAAACTATATTACAAAAAAAAGCAAACACTAAATTAAAAAAATTAAAAAATATTACAAGAAGTTTAATCTAATTACACCTAATCTAAGCACCCTAATAAAATAAAAAAGCCCCCCAAAATAATAAAATTTCCCTACCCTAAACTAAATTACAAATAGCCCTTAAAAGGGCTTTTTGCGGGGCATTGCCCCAAAGTAATCCGCTCTTTTACCTGTAAAAAAAGAACAATCCCCCCCAACATTGCAACCCACCACCCACACACCCCTACTCTAAAACCCACCCGATCCCCCCTTAAAAAAACCTAAGTCTAACCCCCAAGTGGTCCTTACCTGTCCTGAAGACCGGCGGAGAAGGTCCTGTTCCAGGCGGTGAAGTCTTCTTCCAAGCGGCGACCTCTTCTACTTCCAGGAACCAGCCGGCGCGGAGCGGAGGAGTTGAAGACTGATGGCCGCAGAGCTGAAGACGGTCGATTCTGGAACTGAAGACCGCGGAGCCATGGAGCGTGGAGGATCCTCTTCATATGATCTCCGCCGTACACTGAATAGGAATTCAAGGTACGCGATTAAAAATGGCGTCCCTTGAATTCCTATTGGCTGATTAGAGCCTTCAAATTCAAATCAGCCAATCGGATGACAGCTACTGTAATTCTATTGGCTGATTTGAATAGCCAATAGAATAAGAGCTACTGTAATTCTATTGGCTGATTTGGCTCAGCGGTCATCGGTCTTCAATTCCTCCGCTCCGCGCCGGCTGGTTCCTGGAAGAAGAAGAGGTCGCCGCTTGGAAGAAGACTTCACCGCCTGGAACAGGACCTTCTCCGCCGGTCTTCAGGAAAAGTAAGGACCACTTGGGGGTTAGAATTAGTTTTTTTTTAAGGGGGGGATCGGGTGAGTTTTAGAGTAGGGGTGTGTGGGTGGTGGGTTGTAATGTTGGGGGGGGGGGGGATTGTTCTTTTTTTTACAGGTAAAAAGGCTGATTACTTTGGGGCAATGCCCCGCAAAAGGCCCTTTTAAGGGCTGGTAATAGAGCTGATTACTTTGGGGCAATGGATCGCAAAAGGCCCTTTTAAGGGCTATTTGTAATTTAGTTTAGGGAAAAATTATTTTGGGGGGCTTTTTTATTTTATTAGGGGGCTTAGATTAGGTGTAATTAGATTAAACGTCTTGTAATATTTTTTTATTTTTTGTAATTTAGTGTTTTTTTTTGTTGTAATATAGTTTAGTTTATTTAATTGTATTTTAGTTTAGAAAATTGTAGTTTATTTAATTAATTTATTGATAGTGTAGTGTTAGGTGTATTTGTAACTTAGGTTAGGATTTATTTTACACGTAATTTAGTAATTATTTTAACTAGGTAGCTATTAAATAGTTATTAAGTATTTAATAGCTATTGTACCTAGTTAAAATAAATACAAAGTTACCTGTAAAATAAATATAAACCCTAAAATAGCTACAATGTAATTATTAATTATATTGTAGCTATCTTAGGGTTTATTTTATAGGTAAGTATTTAGTTTTAAATAGGAATAATTGAGTTAATAATATTAATATTATTTAGATTTATTTAAATAATAATTAAGTTAGGGGGTGTTAGGGTTAGACTTAGGTTTAGGGTAATACATTTAATATAGGTGGCGGCGGGGTCCGGGAGCAGCGGTTTAGGGGTTAATACTAGGATAGGTTTATTGTGGTGTGGGTTATGGCGGTTTAGGGGTTAATAATTAGGCTTTTTGCGTTGTGGGAGGTTGTCGGTCTAGGGGTTAATACATTTATTGTTAGGAGCGAGAGGGGGAATTGAGGATAGAGGGTATACGTGTTGGGCTATTTTTTGGAGGCGTGTTAGACAGTTATGGGAGATTTAAAAGTTTTAGGCGCCGGCAGTTTCTAAAGTACTGTAAGTCACTGGCGACTCCAGAAATTTCTACTTACGCTTATTTCTGGACATCGGTAGTTTGTCCGACTTACAGCACTTTAGCAACTGCCGGCGGGGTATATTACCTCGCTTGCGCCGAAAAGTACGCCATATATCGGATCGCGCCCCTGGTGTCTTTCCTTTCTGTTCTAAAATCCAACTAAGTCTATATTTATTTAAAACAACCATTACCTTTTTGATTACTGCACTGTACTATCTTTCTGAGGGTACTGTGTATACATGACATAAGATACTGTTTACACTTGGTTCTAGCCCCTCTCTCCAAAATGTCCTATTTTAAAGATGCAAATATTCCAAAATCCAAACTATTCCAAAATCCAAACCTGGCCCCAAGCAGTTTGGATAAAGGGTTTTCTACCTGCAATAACCATAGACAGTTTATTGATGCTGAAAATAAACTTTTTTTCCCCCTAGATTTAACAACATGTAATATATTAAATTGTAAAGCATGTGCCATTTACTATACATATTTTTAAAAGACATTTACCTAGCACCGTTCCAATCTTATTGGTCAACACAGAGTCAGTGTGGTCCAGCCACCCTCCTCCACTAACTCCTTCCTTGAATCTAATGAGAATTGGCTGGTTGCTCAGCAACACTACAAGAATCCTCATGGCGGCGGTCACTGTGGTAGAGTGCAGGTGTTCTTCCATGAACATTATAATCCAATCAAAACCAAGAGTCTTAACCAGTTCTTCACATGCTCTTGAGAAATAGAATAAAGAGAAGAATGTTAGCTGAGCAAGCAAGCCCCACCTAAACCAAAGCCATTTCTGAATGAATGTCACTGCACTGTAGGTCAGAGCAAGTAACTCCCATTGATTTGGAGAATTAGTATGGATTTAAAAGCAAGAGCCGCACAATGGGGTGAAAGTACAAAAAAACATCCTTAATTTTACACAAAATTTAATTCATACAGATTGGCAAAGCAGATCTTACATGTTCAGCTCTACAAACAGATCTTACTCATTGCTAAGTGTTCTTTATAGCACAAAACTGATCTGAACTAAGTGGGTACCAATCTATATATACTTTTTTTATTATTTATTTTTATATAAATTTACACCTAGGTGTACATCTGGAATGTGAAACAGGGAAAATAACAAAATGTATGCTTACCTGATAAATTTCTTTCTTTCCGGACATGGAGAGTCCACAACATCATTCCAATTACTAGTGGGATATTCAACTGCTGGCCATCAGGAGGAGGCAAAGAGCACCCCAGCAAAGCTTTTAAGTATAATTTGTCCTACCCATAATCCAAAAAAACAACACAAGGGTGAAAAGGTGCCTGAGGTTAACTCCAAAAAACTGCAGAATTATATAACAAAAGATGGTGGGGTCGTGGACTCTCCATGTCCGGAAAAAAAGACATTTCTTAGGTAAGCATACATTTTGTTTTCTTTCCAATGACTTGGAGAGTCCACAACATCATTCCAATTACTAGTGGGAACCAATACCCAAGCTAGAGGACACGGAATGAACAGGGAGGGAGAAAAAAGGCAGGAGGACCTAAACAGAAGGCACCACCGCTTGAAGAACTTTTCTCCCAAAAGAAGCCTCGGCCAAGGCAAAAGTATAACATTTGTAGAATTTGGAAAAAAGTATGCAAAGAAGACCATGTTGCCGCCTTGCAAATCTGATCCACAGAAGCTTCATTTTTGAAAGCCCAAGGAAACAGTCCAAGTGGAATGAGCCATAATTCTCTCAGGAGGCTGCTGTCCAGCAGTCTCATAAGTCAAACGAATCAAACTTCTCAACCAGAGAGACAGAGAAGAAGAAGTGGCCTTCTGACCCTTACATTTTCCAGAGAAAACAACAAACAGGGCAGAAGATTGCCGAAAATCTTTAGTTGCTTGCAAGTAGAATTTTAGAGCCCGCACAACATCCAAGTTATGCAAAAGACGTTCCTTTTGAGAAGAAGGATTAGGACAAAGAGCAGGAACAACAATTTCCTAATTAATGTTTCGATCTGATACCACCTTAGGGAGAAACCCCAATTTAGTACGAAGAACCGCCTTATCAGCATGAAAAATAAGGTACAGGGAATCACACTGCAGAGCTGAAAGCTCAGACACTCTGCGAGCGGATGAAAACAAATTATGCTCCACAGCTGCATTCATTACTTTTGGGAAATACAGAACCTTGTCACCAGGAGGAAGCAAAGACACCCCAGCCGAAGGCTTAAATATCTCCCCCACTTCCCTCATCCCCCAGTCATTCTGCCAAGGGAACAAGGAACAGTAGGAGAAATATCAGGGTGAAAATGGTGCCAGAAGAACTCATAAAAAAGAATTTAAGGCCACCCACAGAAAAAACGCGCGGGAAGCTGTGGACTCTCCCCGTTCAGAAGAAAAGAAAATGATCAGGTAAGCATAATTTAAGTTTTTCTTCTTTAAACGTGGAGAGTCCACAGCTGCATTAATTACTTTTGGGAAATCAATACCCAAGCTTATAGCTGATACAACCCAGATACCCGATAAAAAAACTACTTCAACAGAAGCAGGAGGAACAAAATATGGAAGAGGACAAGGTAACTACCCGTCAATTAAAACCATAAAGATCCAGGGGGGCGGAGCCAACTACAGAAGCGATAGGACGTATATACTTTGAGCTCCTACAAAATCTTCAAATATTTAGCTTATGGAACATTTATTCTACTCTCTTTCACTTAGCACCTGAGTCTACTTCTTATGAGGGGGAAAACAGCCTTGCTACAACTCTATTTAGTGCGATCTAAAGCATCTATATTGATGCCTACACAGCGAAAATCTTACTGATAGCTCCACGTGGCAGAGGTGATCACCCGTTATATAGCCATAACTTATCTAGCTCTGGACTAACCTTACTAAAAATGGCAGACTTTTCTGAACTTATGAGGGAATCGCTAGAGAAACTAATGCAGCAGCTGGATTTTAACTTTCAAGATCTAACACTGGTACTTCGAGCTCAGAGGGATGAAACGGCTAACCCTCTATCCAAAATGGCGGCTCCTACAGATCCCGATAAGAGCGATGAGGTCTCACAAGTTAACAACAGAGCTGCAGTTGCAGCGCTAGAAATACAGCGGACCTGCTTACCTGCTCCTATACAAGAACCACATCGTGACACAGAGGGATACCTTACAGCCGAGAGGGGTCTAGTCCCAATCGAGCCGGTTAGAGAGAAGCTATATGTCAGGGGCAGAATGCCGATCACTACTACCTCATTGCTGGCAGGTAACATATGTTTTTTTCCGGAAAGATGGGTCCCGGACTGCAACTCAGTTTTGGACACCATGCCGGCTGTTCAATTGCGGAGGCTGTCCATCGCAGCAGAGCTATCACAGGGTGATTGCCATATAGCTTTTATGCCACAAGACAATCCACATGCGATCACACGCTATCAGCCCTGGAGCTCAGATGTACTACCAGGAGGTTTGCAACCTAAAGTTATAGTTTCCACCGCCTACAATGCAATAAGCAGTAATTACGCGAAAGTTCAGAATCAGCTTAAGATGGACGCTGTGGGACACAGGACAGTCGACATACACTGAATGTGGCACACAGACTGAGGCTGGTGGGTAAGCCTGGGTTCCCTATTACCTAGACCTCTCCCTGAGCAGTAGATCATTTTTCTGCTGACCGGATACCATGACGGACATTGCTGGGCTGAAATGCCAGTTTGAGGGTCTATGAACCTTAACTATAAAACTACCCTCTCTGTAAGAGCTTTGTGTTGTCTGGCCCCCCTTGATTCACGGGTCATCTGTGAATATATTACTAGTGGACATTTCTGTGAGAACATTACAGTTGCCTTAGTTTGACTGTTTAACTGAATTTCAATGTTGCATAATATAACTACCTACAGCTATTAAATGTGGTGGTCTCAGTTTAGCTCTCAGGGATAAGAATCATGCACATACCACCTAGTATCTGTTGATAATTCCTATACTGTATGCATGATCTGTTCTTACACCAGCTATCTGTTTTATGTACTCTCAATAGCCTGCTATATGCTCCTCTAATTATAGATACCCTAGTTGTCTCATATATAGTCAATATCGTAAAGCAAGCGATCTTAGCTGACATATGGGAATACTGGTTCACGTATACATTTGTGTTCCTGAGGTCTGGCATGGGATAAAAATCTTTTAGAGATAAAAGACAGAGATGGAGATTACGACCTATGCCCTGAACCTATCTATGAAGCTAACCTTTCAAATATGTCCTGCCTGGTTATAAGTGAAACTCCTACCCGGGCTTCCATTAGACATCTGAAATTGCGAATGTGACCTCAGAGTTTAATTTGATAATAGTCTGACGAACCACGAGTCATCTGAAAAGACATTAACTGTTCTGGTTACTACAAAATTTTGCTTCTCCTGTATTGTGATGTTATGTTGTTTGCAAAGGGGACTAAATGTTTTATTGCACTAGTTCATTGTTATGCTCTCAGGAAGGGCTCAGTTTATTTCCAACAGGTGGCAAGACGATATGACTTGTTTAGATATATAGAAAATATGTCTCTTCATGCAGTTTTTCTCTGCTCATGTTTTGTTTTATTTATGGAAATTACCTATTGAATGCCGCACATGAAATGACGCCAGAGAAATTTTCTATTGGCTCTCACACTCTAGATTACATATTACAAAATATGGTTTAACTATTACTTAAATGTGACATTATATTACTACCTCCTTTTCTGTACATGTCTCACATGTTAGGTGTCACAGCAGAATAGATGCTATGTATATATGTACCCTCCTATCTTTCTACTAAATGCTATATACACGCCATAGGTGATTATACCCTTTGAAGGCTTTAATCTATATTATCCGCCCATCATATAGATTAGATATAAAAACTTCCTTCCCTCAAAGCTTCACTCGTTTAATACGCCTCTCATAGTTTCCTAGCCTGGCCACTGCTATGTATATATTTAGAATACATAGATTTATAACCAAACCCATACTGCAGCCCCTCCAAATTAGGCTCCGCCCCCCCAGCTTTCTCCTCCCCCGTCCCTTCCCCCTCCCACAACTCGAGTGGCTCTTGCCCACTGTAATCCCTCTTCCTTCCAGGGCCCTATGACCTACCTTTGGTCACCCTACAAGCTAACTCCCCACATCATCGCAGCAATCCTCATTTTATTCACCCTAGAGATGTGGAGACCAGCTTATAATTATTAAAAAATAAAATGAAGTTTCACTTCAGTCCGCCCAATCATATATCTGACACCTCCCTAGACACAACATAGGTCGCTACATGTTAGGGCTGACCTCATGATATTACTATGGTTACGTTTATTTCTGTGAACCCTAAAAATATATGATTTACCTTGATATATAGTTCAGTTACTCTTATACCAGCCTAACAGATATAAGGGGTGTCAACACTGTTGTGCTGTACTTTTATGTTAATTTTATGATTGGGCAAATGTTGTATTTTGTATTCTTTGTGCTTTCTGAAACTTCAATAAAAAATCTTTTAAAAAAAAAAAAAACCCCATAAAGATCCCAATTAGAGATCAAACTAAAGTCTGGACTCCACTGAGCACAAAAGCCTCTGAGGAGACAAAATCCAACTCTATAGCAGCACACAAAGAAAAACAAAATTTATGCTTACCTGATAAATTACTTTCTCTTGCGGTGTATCCAGTCCACGGATTCATCCTTTACTTGTGGGATATTCTCATTCCCTACAAGAAGTAGCAAAGAGAGCACACAGCAAAGCTGTCCATATAGCTCCCCCTCTAGCTCCACCCCCCAGTCATTCGACCAAAGGTTAGGAAGAAAAAGGAGAAACCATAGGGTGCAGTGAAAACTGTAGTTTAAACAAAATTTTTTTTACCTAACTTAAATGCCAGGGCGGGCCGTGGACTGGATACACTGCAAGAGAAAGTAATTGATCAGGTAAGCATAAATTCTGTTTTCTCTTGCAAGGTGTATCCAGTCCACGGATTCATCCTTTACTTTTGGGATACCAATACCAAAGCTTTAGGACACGGATGAAGGGAGGGAACAAGACTGGTACCTTAAACGGAAGGCACCACTGCTTGCAAAACCTTTCTCCCAAAAATAGCCTCCGAAGAAGCAAAAGTATCGAATTTGTAAAATTTGGCAAAGGTATGCAGTGAAGACCAAGTCGCTGCCTTACGAATCTGTTCAACAGAAGCCTCATTTTTGAAAGCCCATGTGGAAGCCACTGCTCTGGTAGAATGAGCAGTAATTCTTTCAGGAGGCTGCTGGCCAGCAGTCTCATAGGCCAAACGGATGATGCTTTTCAGTCAAAAGGAAAGAGAGGTAGCAGTCGCTTTCTGACCTCTCCTCTTACCAGAATAGATAACAAACAAGGAAGATATTTGTCTGAAATCCTTAGTTGCTTGTAAATAGAACTTTAAAGCACGAACTACATCAAGATTGTGTAATAGACGTTCCTTCTTCGAAGATGGATTAGGACAAAGAGAAGGAACAACTATTTCCTGGTTAATATTCTTGTTAGAAACAACTTTAGGAAGAAAACCAGGCTTGGTACGCAAAACTACCTTATCTGCGTGGAACACCAGGTAAGGTGAATCACACTGTAAGGCAGATAATTCTGAAACTCTTCGAGCAGAAGAGATAGCTATCAAAAACAAAACTTTCCAAGATAACAACTTAATGTCTATGGAATGTAAAGGTTCAAACGGAACCCCTTGAAGAACCGAAAGAAATAGATTCAAACTCCATGGCGGAGCCACAGGTTTATAGACAGGCTTGATTCTGACTAAAGCCTGAGCAAACGCTTGAACGTCTGGTACCTCTGCCAGACGCTTGTGTAACAGGATAGACAAAGCAGATATTTTTCCTTTTAAGGAACTAGCTGACAATCCTTTCTCCAGTCCTTCTTGGAGAAAGGAGAATATCCTGGGAATCCTAATCTTACTCCATGAGTAACCCTTGGATTCACAACAACAAAGATATTTCCGCCATATCTTATGGTAGATTTTCCTGGTGACAGGCTTTCTACCCTAAATCAGAGTATCTATAACTGACTCTATATATATATATATATTATAAAGATATACTCTTTGTAAATCATCGGTAGTATGAATAACAGGTAAATACTCGCTGCAATGAGCCGCAGAGCATACTATAGTGCCATCACTAGAGTGTCATTACTACTCGATGTCTTCACTATCATGCAAATTGCCATAACCATGAGCAGAATATCCAAAAGGGTAAAGAAATGTACATACACTATATACGGCTCCCCAACAATATCAATATACTTATCCCATGATAGTATCCTATCCAAACCTCACAATGTACTGTATCCCTAAAAATATTACCTAATGAGCCCAAAGCTTCTAACTTCAGAAAAATAAGCCAGTTCCCTATCATGCCGTCACAATATGCTATATCAAATCATTATTAGTGTGAATAATATCCACAAAACCTATTTACTTATAGAGGACTAACCACAATATAGATTAGTTGCCTCAAACCCAAACAGGAGCACAAGACAATTACTACAAACATTTTAGTGTTAGTGTAAGATAATGTAGGTATGTGATGTGTTATTATATGAATTAGTGATATAATTTTGGCATAATAAAAAAAAGTCGCCTATGAGCGAGGTGCTATAGTGGTGGATCAGATCAACTGACCTATTTTCTTGTGGTCTTGTTTAGTGTGTGTAAATATGAAGTGTGTTACAGTGCTATATATGACTCATAACTTGTGATATAATGATAATCTATGTATGTGCCCTACATTAAAATATCTTTATTGCAAGTACCCAAATATAATCATTAGGAGGTCAATAGATATTGTCCCCCATACCTTATTAAGGACACATTCATATGTGCTTGTGTTTATTTTAACCACTAAGTGCTATATTTATTAATCCCCCTGTTTAATATATATGTGTATTAGATGATAGTCAACTTGACTATGTGTAAATTAATGTGAAGTGTATAAACATGTATAAGTGTTATAATCAAATTGACCTCTCTATGTATTAGTATCTCTAATAAGGTGATTAACTTTCTTATTAACAATGTGCTAATTAACATCATTCCGAATAGTGTCTATACATGACAATAATGTCAAACCAAATAAAAACAACATAGTACAATATTTTCCTGCAGATTGTCCACCATACATAGCCCACCCATAATGGGTTTTGAGTGATTTATTTGGTTGTAAGGGTGTCACATAAGACAAGAAAACCAAAGCTAATATCTCTAGTATCCCATTTTTAAATAATCGCTATCTATCCTAACCTGGAAATGTAATATCTGATACAATATAAGACGTACCTAAGTGTGGGATTAGTAGTTATACCTCCTCTATATGTACAACAAGAATCTAAGATAGGGTTGAAATATCTATTGGCTACAAATCCAATCAATAGGACCCTTCTATACTAACGACAACTCCTATTGACTGTCTACTCATTGAGTTATTCCCATCAGACATTGTAAATTAGAGTCATGATCCATACCCGGTAGCAAGTCAGTCATGCATATCCCATTACATACCAGAATGTCACTAAAAAGAAGCTGAATCAATCACTTTGTGGCTAGAGGGGAACAAGGACAGGAATCTAAATATCCAATATGTCTCCCTCTGGCGCAAACGAACATATCTATTGGTGCCTACAGTGTGGGAGATGTGTTCTAGAGGAGTGATCTTGAATGTGTGATGGCCTCCATAGTGTTGAACTGTACTGTGCATGGAGACGCTATGTTTCATGGAGCAATTTTTTTATATTCCTCCAGTGCTCACTCCACCTGGTGCGGATTTTTCTGCAGGTGCGGCCTAAATATTGTAGGCTGCACTCGCATGTGAGAACATAAATCACATAATCGCTATCACAGTCAATTCTACTTTCAATCGCAATAGTTTCCCCTGGGGTATGGCACAACACAGTTTTGTGTCCATGTGTTACATGTTTACACGTTACACCTCTTTTTGTTACATCTGTATGTTCCTATTTTCCCTTTCTTGTTAATGGGAATGTTTTGGTTATGTATGTTCTTCTTTTTGTATATCACTATCTTGCTAGGGGCTAGTTTTTGTTTAAGGGTTGGTGCTCTACGGAACACTAATCTGGAATTTTTATTTAAGTTGTTTTTAAGAATGGGATCTTTCAGAATTATAGGTCAATATGTATTTAAAATTCGTCTGATTTGTATTGATTTGCATTCGTCTGAGTTGTATTGGGTAATGAACACCGGATCCTTAGAATATTCTTTATTTTTCGTTTTATTATCTCCCTCCAATCTAGGTGCAAGAATGATATTTCTATCTTCATTCCTTGCTTTGATATATCCATCTTTAATTCTATAGGATATCCTTTCTCTCTAAATCTTGATATTAAGATTTCAGATTGAGCATCATACAGTTCCATCGTACAGCAATTTCTCCTAATCCGTCTGGACTGACTATAGGGAATGTTGGTCTTCCAGCTATTCAGATGGTTACTTGAAAAATGGAGAAAGTTGTTGCTATCTACTTCCTTGAAATAGGTGGAAGATCCAACACCCCCCACATCAGTCCATTCCAGAACTACATCCAGGAATTCAATTTTATCTAATTGTATGTTATAGGTAAATGATAGACCCATATGATCGGAATTGAGACTGTTCACAAATAGGTTGGCATCTTCTACAGAGCCATTCCAAACGAAAATTAGATCATCTATGTAACAGCCATAGAATACCAGATTCGCCTCCCAACTAGAGTAATAAATATTTTTCTCTTTGAATATGCCCATGAATAAGTTACCCATAGCTGTTCCCTTTGTCTGCAAATAAAAGTCATCCAAGAAATGAAAATAATTGTGAGACAAAATGTATTCAATACATGTTAAAATGAATTCTTGTTGTGAAGAAGGTAAATATATATCGTTCTCCAGATAACTGCTTACCGCACTTATACCTAATTTATGGTCAATGTTGGAATAAAGTGACTCCACATCACATGTTATCCAGAGATGTTGGTCCCCTCTTTGAACAGTTAGTTTATTTAACAGGTCTGTCTGTAGTATCCTTAATATAAGATGGTAACTTGGTGACGTATTTTTGTAAATGGAGATATTAGGATATTTGTGAGACAAAAACGGACTCAATGAAAGATAGAATGCAAATCATTGGGAGACAAAAAATTTATATTATTTTAACTGGCTAATTGTGAAAATCATTAATAATAATGCTGATGAGATGTAACATAAAATGAAATGGACATATATCTTTTATTTTAGAGATGTATAATGAAATGAAATGTTTATCTATTTTCTATGTCACCACATAATTGTATAGGATATATGTTGCTTTTTAAGATTGCTGCTTTATACATATGGTGTAAGATAAGGTATACAGCTTTTGGGTTCAAATAGGTAGATTCAGAATGTAGATTCTGAAGATGCAGGTGTATGTAATTAATTAGAGAACACGCCCCCTAAAAGGGAGGATATGGTTCATTTCTGTTAGGTAGGAGCTATATAAAGCAGGTGTATTGTTAAGGTGTATACTATGCCTGAGGAAACAGCATTATAGCGCCGAGAAACACGTTGCATGTATAGGGGGATATTTGGATACCCTTTTTCCACTTTTGTATTTGTTTTTAAACTTATTAAATATCATATTTTACTAAAACTGAAATTGAGTGGAAACTCCTTACCTGCCTGTGATCATTGAGTTCCTATTGGAGTTGGAATTGGGGGCGGAACCTTCATGCTGATTTAAAGTAAGCAGAAGGCTTCTTGTTTTGTTTTCCCTTGTTCCAGGACTGGTTGGATTTCCAAGTGGATCTGGTTTTGAAGAGGAGGACTTTTGTCCCTTAAAGTTACGAAATTAACGAAAATTAGAAGTCTGATGACCTCTAGGTCTATTCTTCTTGTCCTGGGGTAGGAAAGATCCCTTTCCACCTGTAATCTGTGAAATGATCTCCGCCAGACCAGGTCCTAAGAGAGTCTTTCCCTTATAGGGTAAAGCCAAAAGCTTGGCCTTAGAAGAAACATCAGCTGACCAAGATTTTAAACACAGAGCCCTGCGGGCTAGTACTGTGAAGCTAGACATATTAGCTCCCAGACGAATTATCTGCATATTGGCATCACAGATAAAGGTATTGGCCAATTTGAGAGCTTTGATCCTATCTTGGATCTCCTCTACTGTAGTTTCCTCTGTAATAAGATAAGACAATGCATTGCACCAATAAGATGCAGCTCCTGCAGCTGTAGCAATATTCGCTGCAGGTTGCCAATGTAACCCTTGATGTATGTACATCTTTTTTAAGTAAGCCTCTAACTTTTTGCCCATTGGGTCCTTAAAAGAGCAACTATCCTCTATAGGAATGGTAGTTCTCTTAGCAAGAGTAGAAATAGCTCCTTCTACTTTAGGAACAGTGTGCCATGAGTCAGGAACAGAGTTAGCAACAGGAAACATCTTAAAAACAGGGGAAGGGGAACAAGGAACCCCTGGCCTATCCCATTCCTGAGCCATAATTTCAGACATCTTCCTAGGGACAGGAAAAACCTCCTCAGAAGATGGAGAATCATAAACTCTATCCAATTTAAGAGACTTTGTGGGGTTGACAGCAAAGGTTCAGAGTCGTCTAAACTAGCTAGAACCTCCTTCAGTAGTAACCGGAGGTGCTAAAGCTTAAATCCAAAATTAACCTCTTCAGATTCTGAAGATTTTTCTGCTAAAGTGTCAGAGTCTGCGATCTCGCCTTCAGAAGCTACTGAAGTATTCCTCTTACTATCAGGCAGATGTTTAGATTTTCTTTTACGCTTACCCGTAGAAAGGAAAGCTGGCAAAGCCGCAGTTACTGCAGATGAAATATGAGCGGCAAAATCCCCAGGTAAATACACCCCCCCAGGTGGATGAGAGGACACAGAAGGCACATTATGATAAACAATTAAGGCTTGGGACGTTTGAGGAGAATGCTGAGGCATTTCATGCACAGCATTATCTTGAGAGATAGGCTCAGAAGGGAGTAATTTGTCTTTAAATTTTAAAGTCTTAGTTAAACAAGAGGAGCAAAATTGCATAGGCAGGACAATTTGGGCCTCTAAACATAGTAAACATCTATACATAGAAACGGATTGATCTTGTTCAGAGTCCATAGCAGAAAATAAACAGGTCCCACAAGTAATTGTCAAAAGTAAGCAAAATAAAATGAAGCAGGCAATAAAATCTAGAATATTATCAATGAAAATTAGAATTTTGGCCTCTAAATTCAAAATTTAATAAAAACAACAAAGAAGGCTTTCTTGGAAAAAAAAACAAAAAAAAACTCAGATTGTCTGAGGTTCCTACCGCCAAGAGAGATATCCCACTAGTAAGAGGAAATCCTCTCCTCCTAAACAATCCTTGTCTTGTGTATATGAAGTAAATAATATCACCAGCTACGAGTAGACACTGGAGCTCCCTCCGTAATGAAAACTTACTAATCATAAACCGGAAGTGCGGGCGTCACGTGAGCGGGACCAAATAACACTGCACAATACTTTTAACCAGTGTAAAAAGGGTGCGAAGATAAAAAAAAACGTTTTCTCACTCGTTATAATCTTACAATAAAATAAGCCTCAAAAGTCACTGTGACTTCTGTCATGCATTTAAGCTCCTGCCTTAAAATGAAAAAAAAAATAAGACCTAGGATTCCTAATAAAGAGCATCATTTATTGTTAACCCCATACATCCCTTAGCAATCATGTCTCATTCTGAGTGCCATTCATATTATGTGCTAAATATATTGTCCCCATATGAATCTTCTTTATAAAAAAAATGGATTATTATGTCCCAGAAATAACGGATCTGAAAGAGAGGTTTAACCTCTTAAGTGCTGCTCTCCTTCTGTACCTAAAAGGCAAAGGCACTTACCTTAGATTCAATTGCATGATAGATGCTGATCCTTAGGTGTGGTAGGCGCTTCACTCTCTGTCATAGACCTGTAGGAAAAGAAAGAACAGAGCAACTTACTCTGGCTTTCTACAAAGGGGTAGCAAAGACTTCCTCGCCGCCTTTTACCTGCTAAAAGCCACCACTACTCTTACTCAAGAGATTGACGTGGACACAGCTAGACCCCAATCCTTGCTTGCAGGGAACAGTGCCCATAAAAGAATTCAATTCTTCAGACACTAACTTCGCAAAACCTCCATTGACAGAGGCAAAGAGAATGACTGGGAGTTATAGGTAAGGCAGATAAACTTAACAGCTTTGCTGGGGTGCTCTTTGCCTCCTCCTGCAGGCTAGGAGTTGAATATCACACTAGTAATTGTAATGATGTCTTGGACTCTCCATGTCATAGGAAAGAAAATATGATTTATATAACTGCCTACACTATTGCATTTTACCCCAGAATTACTCTGCTACTAAAAACTTACTGCAAATTTACAGAGGTCTTTTCCTTTGTTGTATACAAAAGTTTAAGAAGCATATCCAACAGTCTGTTCCGTAGGAGGATAAGATTTGCTGATACAAGTCCCCCAAAATCATCTTCTGTTCCTTAGAGGAAACATGAATGCAGAGAACGTAACATTAATATAACATTCTGTTTTATTTGTATACACTTACTTTTACATACGTTTAAGAGATCTAAATCTTATATATAGTTAAAGGGACAGTCTACACTAAAATTGTTATTGTTTAAAAAACACAATTTATGCTTACCTGATAAATGTATTTCTCTTGTGGTGTATCCAGTCCACGGATCATCCATTACTTGTGGGATATTCTCATTCCCAACAGGAAGTTGCAAGAGGACACCCACAGCAGAGCTGTAATATAGCTCCTCCCCTAACTGTCATAGCCAGTCATTCGACCGAAAACAAGCCGAGAAAGGAGGAACCATAGGGTGCAGTGGTTACTGTAGTTTAAATTTAAAAATTACCTGCCTTAAAATGACAGGGCGGGCCGTGGACTGGATACACCACAAGAGAAATAAATTTATCAGGTAAGCATAAATTGTGTTTTCTCTTGTAAGGTGTATCCAGTCCACGGATCATCCATTACTTGTGGGATACCAATACCAAAGCTAAAGTACACGGATGAAGGGAGGGACAAGGCAGGAACTTAAATGGAAGGAACCACTGACCGTAAAACCTTTCTCCCAAATATAGCCTCTGAAGAAGCAAAAGTATCAAATTTGTAAAATTTTGAAAAAATATGAAGCGAAGACCAAGTCGTCGCCTTGCAAATCTGATCAAAAGAAGCCTCATTTTTAAAGGCCCAAGTGGAAGCCACAGCTCTAGTGGAATGAGCTGTAATCCTTTCAGGAGGCTGCTGTCCAGCAGTCTCATAGGCTAAGCGGATTAAGCTTCTTAGTCAAAAAGAAAAAGAGGTTGCCGAAGACTTTTGACCTCTCCTCTGTCCAGAGTAGACAACAAACAAAGCAGATGTTTGACGAAAATCTTTAGTAGCTTGTAAGTAAAACTTTAAAGCACGGACCACGTCCAGATTGTGTAACACAAGGATGGAATAACAATCTCTTGATTGATATTCTTGTTAGATACCACCTTAGGTAAGAACCCAGGTTTGGTACGCAGGACTACCTTATCCGTATGAAAAATCAGATAAGGAGAATCACATTGTAAGGCAGATAGCTCAGAGACTCTACGAGCCGAGGAAATAGCTACCAAAAAAAAAAGAACTTTCCAAGATAAAAGCTTGATATCTATGGAATGAAGAGGTTCAAACGGAACTCCTTGAAGAACCTTAAGAACCAAGTTTAAGCTCCATGGTGGAGCAACAGGTTTAAACACAGGCTTGATTCTAACTAAAGCCTGACAAAATGCCTGAACGTCTGGAACATATGCCAGACGCTTAACTAGCTGACAATCCTTTTTCCAAACCTTCTTGGAGAAAAGATAATATCCTAGCAATCCTGACCTTACTCCATGAGTAACCCTTGGATTCACACCAATAAAGATATCTACGCCATACCTTATGGTAAATTTTCCTGGTGACAGGCTTTCGTGCCTGTCTTAAGGTATCAATAACTGACTCGGAGAAGCCACTCTTTGATAAAATCAAGCGTTCAATCTCCAGGCAGTCAGCCTCAGAGAAATTAGATTTGGATGGTTGAAAGGACCCTGAAGTAGAAGGTCCTGTTTCAGAGGCAGAGACCATGGTGGAAAGGATGACATGTCCACTAGATCTGCATTCCAGGTCCTGAGTGGCCACGCAGGTGCTATCAGAATCACCGATGCTCTCTCCTGCTTGATCTTGGCAATCAGTCGAGGGAGCAGAGGAAACAGTGGAAACACATAAGCAAGGTTGAAAGACCAGGGCGCTGCTAGAGCATCTATCAGTGTCGCCTTGGGATCCCTGGACCTGGATCCGTAACACGGAAGCTTGGCGTTCTGGCGAGACGCCATGAGATCCAGTTCTGGTTTGCCCCAACGATGAATCAGTTGTGCAAATACCTCCAGATGGAGTTCCCACTCTCCCGGATGAAAAGTCTGACGACTTATAAAATCCGCCTCCCAGTGCTCTACACCTGGGATATGGATAGCTGATAGGTGGCAAGAGTGAATCTCTGCCCAGCGAATTATTTTTGAAACTTCTAACATCTCTAGGGAACTTCTCGTTCCCCCTTGATGGTTGATGTAAGCTACAGTCGTGATGTTGTCCGACTGAAATCTGATGTACCTCAGAGTTGCTAACTGAGGCCAAGCCTGAAGAGCCTTGAATATCGCTCTTAGTTCCGGAATATTTAATGGAAGGAGAGACTTCTCCTGAGTCCACGATCCCTGAGCCTTCAGGGAGTTCCAGACTGCACCCCAACCTAAAAGGCTGGCATCTGTCGTAACAATTGTTCAATCTGGCCTGCGAAAGGTCATACCTTTGGACAGATGGACCCAAGATAGCCACCAGAGAAGAGAATCCCTGGTCTCTTGGTCCAGATTCAGTTGAGGGGACAAATCTGTGTAATCCCCGCTCCACTGACTGAGCATGCATAGTTGCAGCGGTCTGAGATGTAAGCGTGCAAACGGCACTATGTCCATTGCCGCTACCATTAAGCCGATTACTTCCATACACTGAACCACTGAAGGGCGCGGAATGGAATGAAGAACCCGGCAGGAATTTAGAAGCTTTGATAACCTGGACTCCGTCAGGTGAATTTTCATTTCTACAGAATCTATCAGAGTCCCTAGAAAGGAAACTCTTGTGAGTGGGGATAGAGAACTCTTTTCCTCGTTCACTTTCCACCCATGCGACCACAGAAATGCCAGTACTACGTCCGTATGAGACTTGGCAATTTGGAAGTTTGACGCCTGTATCAGGATGTCGTCTAAATAAGGGGCTACTGCTATGCCCCACTGCCTTAGGACCGCCATAAGCGACCCTAGAACCTTTGTAAAGATTCTTGGGGCTGTAGCTAATCCCAAGGGAAGAGCTACAACTGGTAATGCCTGTCTTGAAAGGCAAACCTGAGAAACCGATGATGATCTTTGTGTATAGGAATGTGAAGATAAGCATCCTTTAGATCCACTGTAGTCATATATTGACTCTCCTGGATCAGTGGTAGGATGGTACGAATAGTTTCCATCTTGAACGACGGAACTTTGAGGAATTTGTTTAAGATCTTTAGATCCAAAATTGGTCTGAAGGTTCCCTCTTTTTTAGGAACCACAAACAGATTTGAGTAAAAACCCTGTCCCTGTTCCTCCTTTGGAACTGGATGGATCACTCCCATAAATAGGAGGTCTCGTACACAGTGTAAGAATGCCTCTCTCTTTATCTGGTGTGCAGATAATTGTGAAAGGTGAAATCTCCCTTTTGGGGGGGAAGCTTTGAAGTCCAGAAGATATCCCTGGGATATAATTTCCAACGCCCAGGGATCCTGAACATCTCTTGCCCACGCCTGGGCAAAGAGTGAAAGTCTGCCCCCTACTAGATCCGTTCCCGGATAGGGGGCCGTTCCTTCAGCGCTGTCTTAGAGGCAGCAGCAGGCTTTTTTTACCTGCTTACCTTTTTTCCAGGTCAGGTTTGGTCTCCAGACCGTCTTAGATTGAGCAAAAGTTCCCT
Source organism: Bombina bombina (assembly GCF_027579735.1). Classification (NCBI taxonomy): domain Eukaryota; kingdom Metazoa; phylum Chordata; class Amphibia; order Anura; family Bombinatoridae; genus Bombina; species Bombina bombina. Next base: position 936,069,928 of record NC_069500.1, on the reverse strand, counting down.
CTTGTTTATTATTAGAGGAAGTTGATGCCGCACCTGCCTTGAAGTTTTGAAAGGCACGAAAATTAGACTGTTTGGCCCTAGATTTGGACCTGTCCTGAGGAAGGCCATGACCTTTTCCTCCAGTGATATCAGCAATAATCTCCTTCAACCAGGCCCGAATAGGGTCTGCCCCTTGAAGGGAATGTTAAGTAGCTTAGATTTTGAAGTCACGTCAGCTGACCATGATCTAAGCCATAGCGCTCTGCGCGCCTGTATAGCAAAACCAGAATTCTTAGCCGTTAGTTTAGTCAAATGAACAATGGCATCAGAATAAAAGAATTGGCTAGTTTAAGTGCTCTAAGTTTGCCAAGTATGTCATCCAATGGAGTCGCTACCTGTAAAGCCTCTTCCAGAGACTCAAACCAGTACGCCGCAGCAGCAGTGACAGGGGCAATGCATGCAAGGGGCTGTAGGATAAAACCTTGTTGAATAAATATTTTCTTAAGGTAACCTCTAATTTTTTATCCATTGGATCTAAAAAAAAAAAAAAAAAAAAAAGCAAAACTGTCCTCGACAGGGATAGTAGTACGCTTTACTAGAGTAGAAACTGCTCCCTCCACCTTAGGGACTGTCTGCCATAAGTCTTGTGTGGTGGCGTCTATTGGAAACATTTTTCTAAAAATAGGAGGGGAAGAGAACGGCACACCTGGTCTATCCCATTCCTTATTAATAATTTCTGTAAACCTTTTAGGTATTTGGAAAAACATCAGTACACACCGGCACTGCAAAGTATTTATCCAGTCTACACAATTTCTCTGGCACTGCAATTGTATCACAGTCATTCAGAGCAGCTAAAACCTCCCTAAGCAACACGCGGAGGTGTTCAAGCTTAAATTTAAATGTAGAAATATTAGAATCAGGTATCTTTCCTGAGTCATTAACATCACCCACTGAATGAAGCTCTCTTTCCTCAGCTTCTGCATATTGTGAGGCAGTATCAGACATGGTTCTTAAAGCGTCAGTATGCTCTGCATTTTGTCTCACCCCAGAGCTATCTCGCTTACCTCTAAGTTCAGGTAGTCTGGCTAATACCGCTGACAGTGTATTATTCATGACTGCCGCCATGTCTTGTAAAGTAAACGCTATGGGCGCCCTAGATGTATTTGGCGCCATTTGAGCGTGAGTCCCTTAAGCGGGAGTCAAAGGGTCTGACACGTGGGGAAAGTTAGTCGGCATAACTTCCCCCTCATCAGATTCCTCTGGTGATACATTTTTTAAAGATTTTATTGCATAAAATGAAATCAGTACATTTGGTACACATTCTAAGAGGGGGTTCCACCATGGCTTTTAAACATAATAAACAAGGAGTTTCTTCTATGTCAGACATGTTTATACAGAATAGCAATGAGACTAGCAAGCTTGGAAAACACTTTAAATCAAGTTAACAAGCAAATATAAAAAACGGTACTGTGCCTTTAAGAGAAACAAATTTTGTCAGAATTTGAAAAACAGTGAAAAAATGCAGTAAATCAAACGAAATTTTTACAGTGTGTATAATAGGCTAACAGAGCATTGCACCCACTTGCAAATGGATGATTAACCCCTTAGTTAAAAAAACGGATCAAAAAAACGAAATAGACGTTTTTTTAACAGTCACAACCAACTGCCACAGCAAGCTGTGACCCTACCTTCCCCAATAAACGACTTTGGAAAGCCTTTGGGCCCTTTAGAGATGTCCTATAGCATTCAGAGGGCCTTTGAGGGAAGCTGGATGTCACAGTTTGTAATTTTAACTGCACCAACTGTAACTTTTATACTACAACAGTGGAAATTGTTTCTAGTCAAAATTTAAGCCAGCCATCTGGAAAAAACTAGGCCCCAATAAATTTTTATCACCAAAGCATATATAAAAACGATTAAACATGCCAGCAAACGTTTTATATTGCAATATCATAAGGGTATTACCCCTGGGAGTAAGCATGATACCAGTCGTTATTAAATCACTGTATTCAGGCTTAACTTACATTAATCCGGTATCAGCAGCATTTTCTAGTGTTTTCCATCTCTAGAAAAAATTATAACTGCACATACCTGATAGCAGAATAAACTGCACGCCATTCTCTCGCTGAAGTTACCTCATCTGTGTAATCCCCTCAGACATATGTGAGAACAGCAATGGATCTTAGTTACAACCTGCTAAGATCATAGAAACCTCAGGCAGATTCTTCTTCTATTTACTGCCTGAGATAAAATAGCACAACTCCGGTGCTATTTAAAAATAACAAACTTTTGATTGAAGAAAATAAACTAGCTATATTTAACCACTCTCTCCTACAACGTCCTTGCTTGTTGAGAGTTGCAAGAGAATGACTGGCTATGACAGTTAGGGGAGGAGCTATATTACAGCTCTGCTGTGGGTGTCCTCTTGCAACTTCCTGTTGGGAATGAGAATATCCCACAAGTAATGGATGATCCGTGGACTGGATACACCTTACAAGAGAAAGATAGATAACGCCTTTACTAACCATTCCCCAGCTTTGCACAACCAACATTGTTATATTAATATACTTTATACAATTTAAACCTCTAAATTTCTGCCCGTTTATAAACCACTATGGACAGCCCCTTATCACATGCAATTGTATTTGCTTTCACAACAGGAGGCTGCTAGTTCATGTGGGCCATATAGATAACATTGTGTTAATGCCCGAGGAGTTATTTAATATTTAGCACAACACAGTACTAAATGCAAGTCAATAGATAATAAATAAAATGTCACATGATCAGGGGCTGTCAGAAGATGCTTTTGATACAAGGTAATCACAGAGATAAAAAGTGTATTAATATAACAGTGTTGGTTATTCAAAACTGGGGAATGGGTAATAAAGGGATTATCTATCTTTTAAAACAATAACAGTTATATTGTAGACTGTAACAGTCAACACCAAAATTGTTATTGTTTAAAAAGATAGATAATCCCTTTACTACCCATTCCCCAGCTTTGCAGAACCAATATTATTATATTAATATACTTTATAACCTTAAATCTCTAAATGTCTGTATGTTTCTAAGCAACAAACAGACAGCCTCTTATCACATGCTTTTTTATTTGCTTTTGACAAGAGGAGACTGCTAATTGATGTGAACCATATAGATAACAATGTGCTCATGCCCCGTGAATAGATAATAAAGTCATGTGATCAGGGGGATGTCCAAAGAGGCTGAGATACAAGGTAATCACAGAGGTAAAAAAGGAAATTTATGCTTACCTGATAAATTGATTTCTTCTACGATACGACGAGTCCACGGATTCATCCTTACTTAGGAGGATTAGGACATAAAGAAGGAACAACAATTTCCAGATTTATATTCTTATTTGAAACAACCTTAGGAAGGAATCCAGGTTTAGTACGCAAAACCACCTTATCAGAATGGAATATAAGATAAGGCGAGTCACATTGTAATGCAGAAAGCTCAAACTCTTCGAGCAGAAGAGATAGCAACTAAAAACAAAACTTTAAAAGATAAAAGCTTAATATCTATGGAATGCATGGGTTCAAACGGAACCCCTTGAAGAACATTGAGAACTAAATTCAAACTCCATGGCGAAGCAACAGGTTTAAACACAGGCTTGATTCTGACTAAAGCCTGACAAAAAGACTGAACGTCTGGGACATCCGCCAGACGTCTGTGCAGTAAAATTGACAAAGCAGAAATTTGTCCCTTTAAGGAACTAGCTGATAATCCTTTCTCCAATCCTTCTTGGAGAAAGGACAAAATCTTAGGAATCCTAACCCTACTCCATGAGTAGCCCTTGGATTTGCAAGAAATGGTAAAAACAATAGGTAGATAGAAGTTAAACGCTATAAGCGAGGGTTAGAGAGGGGACTATATTACCAGTATAATAAGTATAATATGTATTATCCACTAGAAGGGTGTGTGTAAAGGAAATAGTGACCAAAAAAAGGGTCTAAATATAGAAAGGCCAGGAGATAGGGGGTGCTGTATTTATATCCAACACTGATAAAGTATATACAAAAAACGCTAACCAATTAGAGTGTATCTAGAGGAATTATATATTTGAAACAAGTACGAGGTGAAGGTTATAAATTAGTACAGGGTGAAGGTTATAAATTTAGAAACAATTTATTTAAAACAAATTGATTAAAACAATGAAATAGTAAGCATATCTAAAACAAGCGTATCTAAAAATAAAATGCAGGGACGTTTGTTACTAATAGTAACAGATGATGATATATGAACTTGGTAAAATGTATAGTACTTGCGTTTAAAAAGGTATTAGCAGCAATGGAGCAATAATATGGTCTCCTTGGATATCCAGTTGTATTGAAAGAACACAGGTAACTGTCGCATAAGAGGCCGTGTTGTATACGGCTTGGCGTTACCGGATAATACTAAATGCGCCTTTTTGTGTGGCTCCTGCATGACCGTTATGACGTCACGTGTGGTGATTGCGTACTGAGTTCTCGTAGTAGCCCCTATTCTGCAAAATATGTGGAAGTCTTGGGGGAATCGAGAGGATACTTTGCGGTCACAGAGTGTGACTTAAATTCTTCCTTGTATGTTGTAATAAGAAAAGGTGATCCTCAAGGCTTATTGTGAATAGCTTGCAGGCTTTGCGGTCGCGATATAGCGACTTGTAACAAGGAATGTAGTATGTTTCTTGTGGTTGCTAGTAGCAACTAGAGAATCCTCGGGTGTAGGAACTTGGCGGTCGTTTGTAACGACTGAGAGTGAGAAGCTGATCTTTGCGGTCGCTGAAAGCGACTAGAGATTCTTTAATTGAAGATGCTTAGCGGTCGCTTGGTTGCGACTAGGAGATCCTTGGAAGTAATCGACTTTGCGGTCGCTAGTAGCGACTAAAATGTTCCTATGTTGGTGTGACCAGGCACAACAAATAGGCTTAGAGTCCTCCAAAGTGCAGTTTTGTAGAATAAGCAGATGGTAATATACAAATAGCACAGTGTCCAGTCAACGCGTTTCGCCCTTGGGCTTTATCAATGTCTTGAGAAAGTCTGCCCCCTACTAGATCCGGTCCCGGATCGGAGGTTGCCCCTTCATGCTGTCTTGGTAGCAGCAGCGGGCTTCTTGGCCTGTTTACCTTTATTCCAGGTCTGGTTAGGTCTCCAGACTGACTTGGATTGTGCAAAATTCCCCTTCAGCTTTGTGGCGAAGGAGGAAGTAGAGGGTCCACCTTTAAAGTTTCGAAAGGAACGAAAATTATTTTGTTTGGCCCTCATTTTAACCGTCTTGTCCTGAGGAAGGGCATGACCATTACCTCCAGTAATGTCGGAAATTATCTCCTTTAGTTCAGGCCCGAATAGGGTCTTATCTTTAAAAGGAATAGCTAAAAGTTTAGAATTTGATGACACATCAGCAGACCAAGACATAAGCCATAACGCTCTACGCTCTAAAATGGCAAAGCCTGCATTCTTTGCCGCTAATTTAGCCATTTGAAAAGCAGCATCGGTAATAAAAGAATTAGCTAGCTTGAGAGCCTTAATTATATCCAAAATATCATCTAATGGGGTCTCAACCTTAAGAGACTCCTCTAGAGCCTCAAACCAAAAAGCTGCTGCAGTAGTTACTGGAACGATGCACGCTATAGATTGTAGGAGAAAACCCTGATGAATAAACAATTTCTTTAAAAGACCCTCTATATTTTTATCCATAGGATCTTTGAAAGCACAACTGTCCTCAATAGGTATAGTTGTACGCTTAGCCAGGGTAGAAATAGCTCCCTCCACCTTAGGGACCTTCTGCCAGGAATCCCGAATGGTGTCAGATATGGGAAACATTTTCTTAAAAGTAGGAGAGGGAGAGAACGGAATGCCTGGTCTATCCCATTCCTTAGTAACAATGTCCGAAATCCTTCTAGGGACTGGAAAAACATTAGTGTAAATAGGGACCTCTAGATACTTATCCATGTTACACAATTTCTCTGGTGGGATTACAATAGGGTCACAACCATCCAGAGTCGCTAAAACCTCCTGGAGTAACAAGCGGAGGTGTTCAAGCTTAAACTTAAAGGCTGTCACATCTGAGTCTGTTTGAGGGAACATCTTTCCTGAGTCTGAAAGCTCTCCCTCAGACAGTAAATCCCCCACCCCCAAATCAGAACACTGTGAGGGTACATCGGAGATGGCCAATAAAGCATCAGAGGGCTCAGTATTTACTCTAATACCTGACCTGCTGCGCTTACCCTGTAAGCCTGGCAGTTTAGACAATACCTCTGTAAGGGTAGTAGACATAACTGCAGCCATATCTTGTAGGGTAAAAGAAGTAGACGCACTAGAAGTATTATGCGTTGCCTGAGCGGGCGTTAAAGGTTGTGACAGTTGGGGAGAATTGGATGTCATAACCCGATTCTCTTCAGACTGAGAATCATCCTGAGACATACTTTAATCACCTAAAATATGTTCTTTGCAATGTAAGGCCCTTTCAGTACATGAGGGACACATTTTAAGTGGGGGTTCCACAATGGCTTCTAAACACATAGAACATTGACTTTCCTCAATGTCAGACATGTTGAAACAGACTAGTAATAAACACAAACAGTCTTGAAAACAATTTATTTAGTGAAAAAAACAACAATCTGAAAAACGGTACTGCACCTTTAAGAGTAAAAAAGCGTACAATTTTTCCAAAACTGCTCTAAAATTTTATAATTATCACAATTTTAGTATATATGTGCTTATCTTGCCAGCTAAGATTGCACCACAAGAAATGCTTAACCCTTAATGGAAAAAAACGTTACTCAGAATTTAAGATAGCAATGAATGAAGTCTCATTTACTGTGCAAATTAATTTTCATTTTTTGCCGATAACAACATGATATCCAGCCTACTATTTTCGCCAATCTGATTCGCCGCTTATGGATATAATTCTAAGCAAAATTGTACCTCATTTGCATGCGCACAAAACCGGCACCAATAGCGCATGCGCATTTTCTACTACTGATGCTACAATTACCATCAGATAAATGGGAATAACGCATGCGCATTTTAAAGCTAAATTGATGCTATCGGTTCTCCAGACTTTCTACGCTGAAACGCCAAAATATAATTCCTCCCGTCCTTATTTTTACCCTAAAATTTATTGCAGGTTACGATGCAGGATTGAAGCATCACCAACTAAATCAGTATTTACATACTGAATCTGTTAGTTGCTGCTTTGAGTTGGTGATCTTCAAATCGATAGAGCGGGTCTTCTGTGTTGGAGCTGGTCTGGAAGCGGGTGACATTGTCGATGACGTTGCGCAGTCTTGCGCATGCGCAGTGAGAAATTTTGACGCCATATTCAAACTGCGGTTGTCACACAAGATTGGATAGGAGCAGCATATACCCACAGAGTGGGTTCGGAAAAATTTATATTCAATTAAGAAGATTGCAGCGATTAGGTAAAAAAATAATAAATGACATCCTATTGAAAATATGCTTATAACAGATTGTAGAAATGTAAAACGGTAAGTTAAATTGAGCTTACAGTGGTCCTTTAAGTCACTCTATCACTTCGTTTTGGCTAAATCTTCAGTTTAGGCCCACCGGAGCTGGAGCTGGAGCTTGCTGCTTGCATAGGAATATCAACTGCGCATCTGAGGCACGAAATCAGGGCCCCGCCCATCAATATTGATGTCTCTCTGCCTAGTAAAAACCACTGTAAAGCGGTCTAGAACCTAGCCATGTGGGTTTGTCATATACCCAATCTATATTGTAAGCCATGTGAAACCCTCCAGAGCCATCAAACATAAAAACGTTTACACATAAAAACGTTTACACATAAAAACGTTATGTTGCCATCCAAGCATATCATCGTTTTGTCTCAAAAACATTATGTTATCAGTGTCAACCAATTTTCAGCCCATAACATACAGGTCCCAGTAATACCCCTTCTATCACATGTAGGATTACTGCTTACCCCTTCCCTTATGGGAACAATGTCAGCCAGTTCTGAAATAACACAGTCTCTCCAGAAAAAAATTACTGAACATACCCCAATGCTTGTAGCATGAAAAACGTTCCCCGCACTGAAGCTTCTCAAGTACTACTCAGCCATTCTGTGGGAACTTCTCTGTATCTTAGTGACAACTGCTAAGATCATCAGTCTCCAGGCAGAAATCTTCATCCATCTGCTGCCTGGGAAAAAAATAGCACTCACCGGTACCATTTAAAATAAAAAAGTCTTTCACTTTACCTCTTCCTATTACTTAGTATAGGCAAAGAGAATGACTGGGGGGGTGGAGTCAAGGGAGGAGCTATATAGACAGCTCTGCTGTGGTGCTCTTTGCCACTTCCTGTTAGCAGGAGGATAATATCCCAAAAGTAAGGATGAATCCGTGGACTCGTCGTATCTAGTAGAAGAAAGTATATTAATATAACCATGTTGGCTGTGCAAAACTGGGGAAACAGAATTTATGTTTACCTGATAAATTTCTTTCTCCAACGGTGTGTCCGGTCCACGGCGTCATCCTTACTTGTGGGATATTCTCTTCCCCAACAGGAAATGGCAAAGAGCCCAGCAAAGCTGGTCACATGATCCCTCCTAGGCTCCGCCTACCCCAGTCATTCGACCGACGTTAAGGAGGAATATTTGCATAGGAGAAACCATATGGTACCGTGGTGACTGTAGTTAAAGAAAATAAAATATCAGACCTGATTAAAAAAACCAGGGCGGGCCGTGGACCGGACACACCGTTGGAGAAAGAAATTTATCAGGTAAACATAAATTCTGTTTTCTCCAACATAGGTGTGTCCGGTCCACGGCGTCATCCTTACTTGTGGGAACCAATACCAAAGCTTTAGGACACGGATGAAGGGAGGGAGCAAATCAGGTCACCTAAATGGAAGGCACCACGGCTTGCAAAACCTTTCTCCCAAAAATAGCCTCAGAAGAAGCAAAAGTATCAAACTTGTAAAATTTGGTAAAAGTGTGCAGTGAAGACCAAGTCGCTGCCCTACATATCTGATCAACAGAAGCCTCGTTCTTGAAGGCCCATGTGGAAGCCACAGCCCTAGTGGAATGAGCTGTGATTCTTTCGGGAGGCTGCCTTCCGGCAGTCTCGTAAGCCAATCTGATGATGCTTTTAATCCAAAAAGAGAGAGAGGTAGAAGTTGCTTTTTGACCTCTCCTTTTACCTGAATAAACAACAAACAAGGAAGATGTTTGTCTAAAATCCTTTGTAGCATCTAAATAGAATTTTAGAGCGCGAACAACATCCAAATTGTGCAACAAACGTTCCTTCTTTGAAACTGGTTTTGGACACAGAGAAGGTACGATAATCTCCTGGTTAATGTTTTTGTTAGAAACAACTTTTGGAAGAAAACCAGGTTTAGTACGTAAAACCACCTTATCTGCATGGAACACCAGATAAGGAGGAGAACACTGCAGAGCAGATAATTCTGAGACTCTTCTAGCAGAAGAAATCGCAACTAAAAACAAAACTTTCCAAGATAATAACTTAATATCAACGGAATGTAAGGGTTCAAACGGAACCCCCTGAAGAACTGAAAGAACTAAATTGAGACTCCAAGGAGGAGTCAAAGGTTTGTAAACAGGCTTGATTCTAACCAGAGCCTGAACAAAGGCTTGAACATCTGGCACAGCTGCCAGCTTTTTGTGAAGTAATACCGACAAGGCAGAAATCTGTCCCTTCAGGGAACTTGCAGATAATCCTTTTTCCAATCCTTCTTGAAGGAAGGATAGAATCCTAGGAATCTTAACCTTGTCCCAAGGGAATCCTTTAGATTCACACCAACAGATATATTTTTTCCAAATTTTGTGGTAAATCTTTCTAGTCACAGGCTTTCTGGCCTGAACAAGAGTATCGATAACAGAATCTGAGAATCCTCGCTTCGATAAAATCAAGCGTTCAATCTCCAAGCAGTCAGCTGGAGTGAAACCAGATTCGGATGTTCGAACGGACCCTGAACAAGAAGGTCTCGTCTCAAAGGTAGCTTCCAAGGTGGAGCCGATGACATATTCACCAGATCTGCATACCAAGTCCTGCGTGGCCACGCAGGAGCTATCAAGATCACCGACGCCCTCTCCTGCTTGATCCTGGCTATCAGCCTGGGGATGAGAGGAAATGGCGGGAACACATAAGCTAGTTTGAAGGTCCAAGGTGCTACTAGTGCATCCACTAGAGCCGCCTTGGGATCCCTGGATCTGGCCCCGTAGCAAGGAACTTTGAAGTTCTGACGAGAGGCCATCAGATCCATGTCTGGAATGCCCCACAGGTGAGTGACTTGGGCAAAGATTTCCGGATGGAGTTCCCACTCCCCCGGATGCAATGTCTGCCGACTCAGAAAATCCGCTTCCCAATTTTCCACTCCTGGGATGTGGATAGCAGACAGGTGGCAGGAGTGAGACTCCGCCCAAAGAATTATTTTGGTTACTTCTTCCATCGCTAGGGAACTCCTTGTTCCCCCCTGATGGTTGATGTACGCAACAGTCGTCATGTTGTCTGATTGAAACCGTATGAACCTGGTCCTCGCAAGCTGGGGCCAGGCCTGGAGAGCATTGAATATCGCTCTCAGTTCCAGAATATTTATCGGTAGAAGAGATTCTTCCCGAGACCAAAGACCCTGAGCTTTCAGGGATCCCCAGACCGCGCCCCAGCCTATCAGACTGGCGTCGGTCGTGACAATGACCCACTCTGGTCTGTGGAACATCATCCCTTGAGACAGATTGTCCAGGGACAGCCACCAACGGAGTGAGTCTCTGGTCTTCTGATTTACTTGTATCTTCGGAGACAAGTCTGTATAGTCCCCATTCCACTGACTGAGCATGCACAGTTGTAATGGTCTTAGATGAATGCGCGCAAAAGGAACTATGTCCATCGCCGCCACCATCAACCCGATCACTTCCATGCACTGAGCTATGGAAGGAAGAGGAACGGAATGAAGTATCCGACAAGAGTCCAGAAGCTTTGTTTTTCTGGCCTCTGTTAGAAAGATCCTCATTTCTAAGGAGTCTATAATTGTTCCCAAGAAGGGAACCCTTGTTGACGGGGATAGAGAACTCTTTTCCACGTTCACTTTCCAGCCGTGAGATCTGAGAAAGGCCAGGACAATGTCCGTGTGAGCCTTTGCTTGAGGAAGGGACGACGCTTGAATCAGAATGTCGTCCAGGTAAGGTACTACTGCAATGCCCCTTGGTCTTAGCACCGCTAGAAGGGACCCTAGTACCTTTGTGAAAATCCTTGGAGCAGTGGCTAATCCGAAAGGAAGCGCCACGAACTGGTAATGTTTGTCCAGGAATGCAAACCTTAGGAACCGATGATGTTCCTTGTGGATAGGAATATGTAGATACGCATCCTTTAAATCCACCGTGGTCATGAATTGACCTTCCTGGATGGAAGGAAGGATAGTTCGAATGGTTTCCATCTTGAACGATGGGACCTTGAGAAATTTGTTTAAGATCTTGAGATCTAGGATTGGTCTGAACGTTCCCTCTTTTTTGGGAACTATGAACAGATTGGAGTAGAACCCCATCCCCTGTTCTCTTAATGGAACAGGATGAATCACTCCCATTTTTAACAGGTCTTCTACACAATGTAAGAACGCCTGTCTTTTTATGTGGTCTGAAGACAACTGCGACCTGTGGAACCTCCCCCTTGGGGGAAGTCCCTTGAATTCCAGAAGATAACCCTGGGAGACTATTTCTAGCGCCCAAGGATCCAGAACATCTCTTGCCCAAGCCTGAGCGAAGAGAGAGAGTCTGCCCCCCACCAGATCCGGTCCCGGAACGGGGGCCAATATTTCATGCTGTCTTGGTAGCAGTGGCAGGTTTCTTGGCCTGCTTTCCCTTGTTCCAGCCTTGCATTGGTCTCCAAGCTGGCTTGGCCTGAGAAGTATTACCCTCTTGCTTAGAGGACGTAGCACCTTGGGCTGGTCCGTTTTTACGAAAGGGACGAAAATTAGGTCTATTTTTTGCCTTGAAAGGCCGATCCTGAGGAAGGGCGTGGCCCTTACCCCCAGTGATATCAGAGATAATCTCTTTCAAGTCAGGACCAAACAACGTTTTCCCCTTGAAAGGAATGTTTAGTAGCTTGTTCTTGGAAGACGCATCAGCCGACCAAGATTTCAACCAAAGCGCTCTGCGCGCCACAATAGCAAACCCAGAGTTCTTAGCCGCTAACTTAGCCAATTGCAAAGAGGCGTCTAGAGTGAAAGAATTAGCCAATTTGAGCATTGATTCTGTCCATAATCTCCTCATAAGGAGGAGAGTCACTATCGAGCACCTTAAGCAGTTCATCAAACCAGAAATATGCGGCAGTAGTGACAGGGACAATGCATGAAATGGGTTGTAGAAGGTAACCCTGCTGAACAAACATCTTTTTAAGCAAACCTTCTAATTTTTTATCCATAGGATCTTTGAAAGCACAACTATCCTCTATGGGAATAGTGGTGCGTTTGTTTAAAGTAGAAACCGCTCCCTCGACCTTGGGGACTGACTGCCATAAGTCCTTTCTGGGGTCGACCATAGGAAACAATTTTTTAAATATGGGGGGAGGGACGAAAGGAATACCGGGCCTTTCCCATTCTTTATTAACAATGTCCGCCACCCGCTTGGGTATAGGAAAAGCTTCTGGGAGCCCCGGCACCTCTAGGAACTTGTCCATTTTACATAGTTTCTCTGGGATGACTAAATTTTCACAATCATCCAGAGTGGATAATACCTCCTTAAGCAAAATGCGGAGATGTTCCAATTTAAATTTAAATGTAATCACATCAGATTCAGCCTGCTGAGAAATGTTCCCTAAATCAGTAATTTCTCCCTCAGACAAAACCTCCCTGGCCCCCTCAGATTGGGTTAGGGGCCCTTCAGAGATATTAATATCAGCGTCGTCATGCTCTTCAGTAACTAAAACAGAGCAGCCACGCTTACGCTGACAAGGGTTCATTTTGGCTAAAATGTTTTTGACAGAATTATCCATTACAGCCGTTAATTGTTGCATAGTAAGGAGTATTGGCGCGCTAGATGTACTAGGGGCCTCCTGAGTGGGCAAGACTCGTGTAGACGAAGGAGGGAATGATGCAGTACCATGCTTACTCCCCTCACTTGAGGAATCATCTTGGGCATCATTGTCATTATCACATAAATCACATTTATTTAAATGAATAGGAATTCTGGCTTCCCCACATTCAGAACACAGTCTATCTGGTAGTTCAGACATGTTAAACAGGCATAAACTTGAACAGAAAGTACAAAAAACGTTTTAAAATAAAACCGTTACTGTCACTTTAAATTTTAAACTGAACACACTTTATTACTGCAATTGCGAAAAAACATTAAGGAATTGTTCAAAATTCACCAAATTTTCACCACAGCGTCTTAAAGCTTTGAAAATATTGCACACCAATTTTGGAAGCTTTAACCCTTAAAATAACGGAACCGGAGCCGTTTTAAGCTTTAAACCCCTTTACAGTCCCTGGTATCTGCTTTGCTGAGACCCAACCAAACCCAAAGGGGAATACGATACCAAATGACGCCTTCAGAAGTCTTTTATAAGTATCAGAGCTCCTCTCACATGCGACTGCATGCCATGCCTCTCAAAAACAAGTGCGCAACACCGGCGCGAAAATGAGACTCTGCCTATGCTTTGGGAAAGCCCCTAAAGAATAAGGTGTCTAAAACAGTGCCTGCCGATATTATTATATCAAAATACCCATATAAAATGATTCCTCAAGGCTAAATATGTGTTAATAATCAATCGATTTAGCCCAGAAAAAGTCTACAGTTTAAATAAGCCCTTGTGAAGCCCTTATTTACAATCGTAATAAACATGGCTTACCGGATCCCATAGGGAAAATGACAGCTTCCAGCATTACATCGTCTTGTTAGAATGTGTCATACCTCAAGCAGTAAGAGACTGCACACTGTTCCCCCAACTGAAGTTAATTGCTCTCAACAGTCCTGTGTGGAACAGCCATGGATTTTAGTTACGGTTGCTAAAATCATTTTCCTCATACAAACAGAATTCTTCATCTCTTTTCTGTTTCTGAGTAAATAGTACGTACCAGCACTATTTGAAAATAACAAACTCTTGATTGAATAATGAAAAACTACAGTTAAACACTAAAAAACTCTAAGCCATCTCCGTGGAGATGTTGCCTGTACAACGGCAAAGAGAATGACTGGGGTAGGCGGAGCCTAGGAGGGATCATGTGACCAGCTTTGCTGGGCTCTTTGCCATTTCCTGTTGGGGAAGAGAATATCCCACAAGTAAGGATGACGCCGTGGACCGGACACACCTATGTTGGAGAAATGGGTAATAAAGGGATTATCTATCTTTTTAAACAATAAAAATGTTGGCGTTGACTGTCCCTTTAACAATGCAGGTATTTTTCTTTACAATGCTCATTTCCTTTTCTCACACTGCAAAAAAACAGAACTAATACGCACCTGGCTCAAGTTTTTCGTCATTATTTACTTCCATGACTACAAACTTCTCACACACAGCAAACGTAGGTAATGTTGAAGAGATGAATTGACCGAACCTTTATAGGGGAAAAAAAATCTGAAGTCATCTACTGAACAAATGCAGCTGTTGAGATTCTATTCCAAATAACACTACGCATTCTCTGATGCACTTTATTTCTGAATGTGAAAGTAACAAAAACAAGAGCATATTTACCTCAGAAGGTCATTCGGATTTGGGAAACTCTGCAGTAGGAAGCTTAACACATTACTGATAGCAGCAATAGTCGGCTGAGATAGAGACATATCCCGCAAGGTCAGTAGGAGCTTTGGGATCAGCTGAAATTCCCTCATAAGTTTGGCGTTCTTTGCAGCCTCGCTACAACAAATACAAAAAGGCAATAAACACAAACTAAGTCTGTAAAAGAGACAAAATGCTCTACAAATTCTATAATGCATATGAAAAACGATACTTTAACTTTTACTATAAAATTTGCTTCATTCTCTTGGTATCCTTTAGTGATGAGTAAACGTAGGTAGGACTTTGGCCCTCGATGGCTGCAGTGTCTGCAACAATAACATAGCTAAAAACATTGTTGCAATGTTGTTTTAGAACGCTACCTTCCTGAGCCTACCTAGGTTTACTTTTCAATAAAGAACAACTAGAGAACAAAGCAAATTTGATTACAAACTTAAAGTCTCTTTCTTTTTTTAAATTGCATGCTCTATCTTAATCAATAAAATATAAAAAGGGACCCAAAAAATGTTTTCATGATTTAGACACAGCGTACAATTTTAAAAGTTTCCAATCTACTACTATTAGCAAATTTGTTTTGTTCTCATGGTGCTCTTCATTGAGGAGCATACCTAGGTAGGTAGTGTGCACAGTATGGCAGCAGGTTGTAAAAACACTACTGTCATCAAATGTTCTTACAAATTTATAACACTGTTAAAAGTATTCTTGCAAATCTACCCCTTAGTGTTTCAGACACGTGCACATTACGTATCCTTTCAACAAAGCATACTAAGAGAACATAGCAAATTTGATCAAATAAATAAATTGGAAAGTTTTTTTTTGTTTTTTTTAACACTATCTGAATTTTCTTCCGTGATTGAGATAGAACATGCAATTTTAAGCAACTTTCTAATTTACTCCTATTATCATTTTTTTTCGTTCTCTTGCTATCTTTATTTGAAAAAGAAATCCAGAACCCTGGACAGCACATGTTAAGTGGTGGATGAATGTATCCACCAATCAGCAAGAACAACCCAGGTTGTTCAACAAAACTGGGCTGGCAGCTAAACTTACATTCTTGCTTTTCAAATAAAGATACCAAGAGAATGAAGAACATTTGCTAATGGAAGTAAATTAGAAAGTTGCTTAAAATTGCATGATCTATCTGAATCACAAAAGAAAACATTTGGGTTCAGTGTCCCTTATAAATACACAAATTATATGTTGATCATTACAATGTTATTTTGTTTGCAATCCTACCTTGATTCTGTTAGAAGCTCAATAAAATGTTCAAAGAGGGAAAGGTGCAGTTCATATGGAGCGTGAAGCCAGACCTAGAACACACATCACATGGCAAATCAAGAGTAGATGATATTCAGGCCTACAATGTATCTAAATGAAATTAAAGTCTTCTTTTAAGAGAACGCTATAGAATGGTGAAAAACAATATAAAGAAAGTTAAAGGGCCATTATAGTGCAACAATACATGGCTGGTGAGCCAATCAGCAGTGGCAGTGGAGCAGCCCAGTTGTGCAATTGCCACTGCTGATTGGCTCACTGGTTTTTCCATTTGGGACCAGCAGTTCTCTGGGGCTCATGAGCAGTACTTTACCTTTGCAGCGTTAATAACATAGGTTGGTAGTGCTAAAATGACAAGATCTGACAAATATTTGACTATAACGGCCCGTTAAAGAATTTTGCCGTCTGTTTTGAATTATATTTTTTTCATGTAAAATTATTGTCTCTGCAAAATATTTAATGCCGTGTGACCTACTGATGACAGGTCCAGTAAAACTGAATAAATCGAGAGAATAAGTGGAACACAGATAAAATCGATAATAGTGACAAAATAAATAATATAATTTCTCCTTAAACATATTAATGTATAAGCTATGCTTTAAATTATGTACATGGACATGATGTTTAGGTGTTTATAGTTTCATTGATTTATTTTTTAATAATAAAAATGCTGAATTATTCTCGGTTATCTCCTACTTAGGTTGGAGTTTTCAATAGACAATGGATGCCAACTCTCAGAGGTCAACTATGGTGTCACATAAAAACTTTACAATACAACCCCTACCATCTTCCATTAAGAGTTAGGGTGACCAGTACAGCCAATCAGAATCTTTACTGATGAATTTATAGGCCCCTCTTAGGTGGTATATATTTGTGAGCTGGCCATAGCATGTACATATTACTGTTCAAATCACTGGGCTAAAAATAAGTAAAGGAATGGATACATAACTATATATTTCATTTGAGGTGCAAATAGAGCCCTGTATTCCATTATGTTCCCCTAAACTATACTCCAGACTTTTGATGTCTTTTGATATTATGCAGCAATGGCAAACTGCATTAGGAAACAAGCAGGTGGCTCAAACCAAGTATAGTTTTTAGCAGGATATGTTTACGCTACATCCACCAATCTCATACCTCAAAGTCACAAAGCAGGTCCTGGAAAGCTGTAGAGTTGGGTATAATGGATGTTTCATGTCCACTGTCAACAGTTCCAACCAATGAAAAGGTCAAGTGCAGAATATGGCTGTTCAGGAGACCCCGCTTTTTCTTTAGCAACATTGCTAACAGCTGACAAAAATATGAAACAAACACTGAAATGAGGTATATAGTCAATGAAACATTTAGGTAATATACCATCTACCTACATACACACATTGTGTGTGTATATATAGACATATAAATAGATCACTTTCAGCATCTTATTCTTGGTTGTATTCATATATTTTGCTTTTTCGTATGTTACGGAGTAAACATTAACAAAACACGGTTATTATAAAAAAAAATGATATCTATAGTTCATTATAGTGTGTAAAATACTGGGATTTTGGATGAATTATTTGAAAACTCTTTAGTGCTGATCCCAAATAAAAGTAATCAGATTAATGTATATTTGTAATAGAAGAGGAAGTAAACTATATTACTCCACAGGCAAGTATATAAAAAACAGCATGTGAGAGAAATACTCAGACTCTATAAACAGAAAGAACTCGGGTCAAACATTATTAACCCAGAATGCCGCAGTTTACCCCTTTCAAACTCTTAGCAGTGACAGCTGCATCTCAAATGTTGATAAATGTATTTTTTTCCATTTTGGCAGGCAATGCCTTTTGAACGCCTGTCACAGAATGATGTATTCTTGCAGCCTAGGGCATATGTCTTAACATATGATGCAGTTCAAGCACTTTTTTGATGAAAAAAAATTTAGGCTATTAAATAATTTATATTTATTTTTGCTCTGGTGTCCACCGTAGAGGTTCAGACTGATGCATCAATTTAGTTTACAGCACTATAGATGGAATTTATAAAATAAAATCAATTGTCCTCTTAGCCCAGTATATTTGATTATCTTACAACTTGCATACATTATGTCATTAGGTTTCTGTTCCGAGGGGAATTAGAGAAATATTGAATATATATATCATCGTATGGGTTGGGATTAAATATAAAGGAGTATGGATTTTTGTTGTAAGAAACTTAGACAGAAATATTTCAAATTAAAGGGACAAGAAACACCTTGTAATTACACAACATTACTGTTATGTTGCTATAGAATAACATATCGGCCAAGTGTTACAGTTTTTAAAACAAATTAACATCCTTTTTACTGCAATAATTTTTTTAATAGCCAAACTCCACACATCATTTCCCTTGTTTGGAGGGGCCAATCTGGAGACAACAAGGCTAGTCATGGTCATAAAGTTAGTATTAAGCAAATTGTTTTACAGTTGTTATCTGTTAAAGATAATTAGGGACAAATATGTAGCAGAGTTAGCCTTTAGAAGTCAGCAGGGTGCATTTTAAGAATTAGAACTTGCGCAATTTCCAATCAAGTTGCTTCATTGCACATAACTAAACATATATAAAAATCGTAAGGTATTTACTGTTCCTTTAATGCTAAATAAATTAATACATGGCCCTCAACATTCTAAAATGATACAAATCTCAAAAATATGTTAATCTTAAAAGGAAATTCCAGACAAAATTGGAATCCACATGGATTTATTTCAGTTTTGAATAGAAGCATTTTTATAATATACATGTATGAGCAAAAATACTTCTCATAAAAGCTATAATTGTTTCAGAAGTGTATTTAAGTATGCACCGTGCACCAGCATTTTAAACACAGCACTTGCTCAGAGAGCCTAAGGTGTTTGTACCATATGGTAATGACTAAATTTGTTCAATGCTGACATGATACAAGCCCCACTGCCGCTCTGAGCAGCTGCAGTATTTAAAATGCTGGTGCACTGAGAATATCTAGCTATGCTTTACATGCACAAAAAAATTCTAACACTAAAACATTGATAACTTTTACTAGAAGCATTTTTCCAATACATGTATATTGTAAATATGTTTCTATTCAAATATGTAATTCATCTGTGTACATTTACATTAAAGGGGCATTCCGGTAAAAATGTATGTGAGGTGTGTCAATGTACATCAGTAGAGATGTGGGAGATCTGCTTATCAGCTATTAAAGGGACACTAAACCCAAATTTTTTATTTTGTGATTCAGATAGAGCATGACATTTTAAGCAACTTTCTAATTTACTCTTATTATCAAATTTTCTTCATTCTCTTGGTATCTTTATTTGAAATGCAAGAATGTAAGTTTAGATGCCGGCCCATTTTCGGTGAACAACCTTGGTTGTTCTTGCTAATTGGTGGATAAATTCATGCACCATTAAAAAAGTGCTGTCCAGAGTCTGAACTAATAAAAAAGCTTAGATGCCTTCATTTTCAAATAAAGATAGCAAGAGAACGAAGAAAAATTGATAATAGGTGTAAATTAGAAAATTGCTTAAAATTGCATGCTCTATCTGAATCACGAAAGAAAAAAATTGGGTTCAGTGTCCCTTTAAGCTTCCTATTAGTTTACAAATAAAAAGTAAATAGCTTTAAATAAGTTTTTATTCAAAAAATATATATTTAAACACATTAAAATAAGGTTCTTTGTTTAGCTGCATATTAAAAGTCTGTTTGATCCACTCAATTCTATAAATAAAGAAAATTTAGAAACATTTGGTGCAGGACCAATAAAATTGTTTAAAGGGACACTAAACCCAATTTTTTTCTTTAATGATTCAGATAGAGCGTGCAAGTTTAAGCAACTTTCAAATTTACTCCTATTATCAATGTATCTTTGTTCTCTTGCTATCTTTATTTAAAAAGCAGGAAAGTAAAGCTTAAGAGCCGGCCCATTTTTGGTTCAGAACCTGGGTTATGCTTGCTTATTGGTTTGCTAAATGCAGCCACCAATATAAACTGCCTTTTGAGAATTCAAGCAGGAGCTTGATAGTACTACTGAGATCTTTAGATAATCAGGCCCACTGAGAGGAGTGAGAGGGAGAAAAGAGGAATATGAATTCTCTCACTAAAACTGAAGCAGCATTAAACTAATAAACATAAAAGTTAAAAATATAATTATTTTTATAAAGTTAGTGTCACAAATATCTCAGGATTCAGCTGCTAAGGAGTTAACTTTGTGTAGCTTGCACTCAAAACAGTTATTTGTTTTCAAGAAGAATTGTGTTTGTATTTTCTTTGAAGTGCCAGAACCCCCTAAATAGCCACCAAATGTTAGTGTGTATGCATTGAGTCATAAAATCACTGAAGCTCTTAGTCACAGAGATACACAGGATAAAGTTTATGGCTTAAGCTGTCAATAGAATGCCTGATGCAAAACAGGCCCTTCATTACAAAAACTGACCAGGTCACTGACAGGACATTGGTATATTATGTACATATGTGGGTTAAAACTGTTATAACCTAAAGGAAGGTAAATATGACAACCTATGGCATATTTGATATCAAACCGATTCTCCCAATAAAACTAAAAGGTTCTAGATATGTAAATATATAAATTTCTTACCTAGCAGAAATTATACTGGATTGTATAATTTCAGGCAAGAAATTAGTCTATTGAAGGTCATAAAGACAAGGGGGTTTCTTAGCCCGCCCAGGAGGGTGTGGTTAAGCAACCTGATCTCTGAAAAGTAGGTTTAAGAATCTTATTTTTTAACAATAAGATTGTCATTCTTACAAGGGGAGCTGCTGTACAGAGTAAGGAGCCATCTTCTTCTGCCATTCCCCTGGCGCAGATCTTGAAGACTAGGAAAGTATTCAATTCTGTTTTTCTCCTTTTTATTTTAAAACACTGTTTGCGTGTGTAATTTTATTTGTAACAACTTTTATTAATAATGCATTGTGCATAATATTTTTGGCATAATAAATAATTCCTTTATTAAGTTTGGCCTTTGTCTAATAATTGAACCACGTTACTGAAAGAGACTGGAATATTAGAACTGTATAATTTAGGTTATTTTCTGCTAAATTGTATTTCTAGAGTTAATGTGTAAAGTCTGGGTTTTTCCTTAGGATTTTCCTTTTAATAAATTTTAAGTGGTGGCAGTATTTGAGCTATAGGATTGATAGTTTATTGTGGGTGGCATTAAAAGGGAGTGTTGGGCATTTCTCTTACGTCTAGTACAGATTAAGGGAGTGCGAATTAACTCTTGCACCCACTAAACTGAATCACAAGCTTGCCTGGTGTGGCTAGATTGTGACCTATAGGTGACAGAAAAGGGGGCTGAAAACCCTTTCTGTGCCAAATAAGTGACTGGCGCAGGGTTGGATAACCTTGGTTCGTCACAGTTAGACTTGCCCCACATTGTGCAGATCAATCGTAAAGGGACATTCTAGGTAAAATTAAACTTTCATGATTCAGATAGGGCATTCAATTTTAAACAAGTTTTCTATTTACTTTTATCATCAAATTTGCTTTGTTCTCTTGGAATTCTTTGTTGAAAGCTAACCCTAGGTAGGTTAATGCGCTAATCTCTAAGCACTTTAAGGCCGCATCTTGTTTCAGTGCATTTTGACAGTTTTTACAGCTAGACGGTGCTAGTTCATGTGTGCCATATAGATAAAGTTATCACTCCCGTGGAGTTATTTATGAGTCAGCACTGATTGGCTAAAATGCAAGTCTGTCTAAAGAACTGAAACAAGGGGGAAGTCTGCTGAGGCTTAGATACAAGATGATGATAGATGTAAAAAGTATATTAATATAATCATGTTGGTTATAACAAACTGGGGAATTGGTAATAAAGGGATATTCTATCTTTTTAAACAATACAAATTCTACAGTAGACTGTCCCTTTAAAATTACATTTTATGGGAGGGCGTGTCCATACAGTGGCCATGATAGGCTGCATTTTCAGAAGCTGAAGAAGAATTTTTGAAAATCTATCGATTATCAATGGACGGCTTTAGCATCTATGTTGGCAAATAACATATTTGATCAGATCACTACCTACTCTATCGAATGACACCAAATCTGCTTCAAATAATTGGTGATTTGACTGGAGCTGTTAGAATTCTAATGGTGGCCTTCACACTTCTTATACTCTACCCTGGGAAACCGGGTAATCCAGACTTTTTATATCTTGCTAACTAAGCCTAATAAGACATGGAAGTCACTCTACAACTTTTGCTGAAGGATCTTAGTGCTTCAATGGATGAACATTTTATTCAGTTGTCCCAACACATCACTGAATGTTTTCGCGTCCCTGCATATGAGCACCACGCCACAGATGGCGATTCGTTTTCCACTACCACGAAGCTTGTGAATGAGGAAATCAGAAATACTAGTGATCTTAAAGAAATCTCATACAAGAGTACACTGACCCGCTCTACATGTACGTGCACAGATGCTGTTGTAGAGAATGCAGCATGGAGAGAGCTCGCATTTGACTGTACACATTGGCAATGGAGTCGCTTGGAAGAACATTACTTTTCCCACGACGCATCTACACAGAGGTATACTGCAAGTAACGACCAGGTGGCGGATCCGCAGGCTAAACTGACACTACCCGCACATACAGGAAATCAAAAGGCTGGTAGACGGAGAGGCACACCGGACTTTTCCTTTAATAGGAACAAATTCCTCATTCAGCTTGCACACGAGTGGTTGTGCTTTTTTGGTAACATTTGCTTTAAAAAATGGTGTCATGTCCTGAAGTACTTAGCTTGATCATAGGTTGTCTTTCATTAATATTTTGTGTCACCACTGCTGTTCTGTTTTGCCTTAAAGAAGATTGCAAATGTAATTGTATTTTCTGTACACTTGTTTATTTTGAAAACCGCATAAAAACAGTTGAATTAAAAAAAAATAAAAATGGTGTCATGTCATCTTGCTAGATGGCGGTTTTGGTCAGACCTCTATATATCCCAGATCTTGCATGCTTTTATAGTACCCAATAGGTTTAACATAATAATATAGATATTGCTAATGTCATCATATATGTTTATTCATTGTGCTGCTCTACAGTTTCACAGGACATATGACTCCTATAAACCTTATTACCTCTGTGTATGCTAGCTCTATATGATATAAGATGCAACAACAAATACCTACTTAGCTTTTTCTTTGATTGAACCACTCACTCTGGATTCTCTAGTAGGGTTGGATACTACCTTCCTATAACATATGCTAACATAATTAGAGAGTTTTCACTGGCGTTTTACACTCTTCTTTTACTTTATGGTAGTGTCGGGTTGGTACGAATATCAGCGGCCGGATGGGGGACTTAATCTGATTCTATATTGTACATTGATACACGATTGAGTGAGGGTCCCGCACATATCAGAGGTCAAAGAGTACTCCTATGAGTAATTTGTCAAAGAGTAGAGGTAACATTAGGATTAATGCCCTTTATACAGAGAATTTGGTTGAGGTCGGTTTTATTAAAATGTTCGCCTACCAAGGTACCTCTAATCACTAGAGCTTCCATTCTTAGAATTTCACAAATATAACCTGAGAATGCTATAATCAACCCCACACCAACAAATAACCTTCAGTTTTATTAAGGGGGATACCACGGGTCAGAGTGGAGAACTATAGAGTGTTCACCACACTTCCCTATGTGCCATAGTACTCAGGCCTCCGTAACCAATTCTCTTGTGTTGACTTTCATGGCTTTGCCAGTATTCTTTCTAACTTTTCAGTTCACAGGCTTACCTTCATATATACTATGATCCTTAATTTCCCAGATTAACTGGGATTATTTTTAGCGGCTTTTTGCCCGCTGTTGATTAACAAACATTTCATAATTGATCACTAAAGTGTCTCTCTCAAACAAACAAACTGTTTACTTCTAGACATATATAATGGAATGTAAGCTTCAGCATTAGTGAACAGATATTACAGCTCAGATCGTTTAAATGTTGAATTTACAGAGCGAAAATACACTGTTTACTAGCAGTAATCTATAGTTTATAAAATTACAAAATGAGGTTTCATTTCTAATATGATTTAATTGTTGAACTGAGGAATATGTTCATTTTGTGCAACACCATGGGTATGTACCTATGGATGTATAGATGTAAGAGGACATCTATAACTTTTTGTCATGTTATGCTGTTAAATATAAAAACCTCAATAAAAAATTATGACTAAAAAAAAAAAAAAAAAATTATTTTGGACTTTTATTAGAAAATATTTATGGTATAGGGCAGCAGAGACCTGGATAAAAATGGGACTTTAACAAAATGAATTCCGACTCTATAATTTGGACTTCATTTTTTATTTGCATACCTGGTAGCCTTTAATTCTTTCCATCTCTTTGCTGGCGAGTGGGTTGCTCTTTACTACACACACGAGTGCTTTGACAGCTGCGTACAATCCTTCAACATCAGACGCCATGGCAACAAGGCCAAGTATGGCGGCCGCACCTCCGATATATTGTAAAGTGGTAGCTACTGGCTTTGGGACAAACGTTCTCACCCCTAAATAAAAACATCTATATGTATCATCATGTAATAACATCAAGTCTATTTTTAAAACAATGATGAATTCTGATTGTCTAGCTGATTTTTTAAGCCTAAATTTTTTTTTTCTATTATAAAAAATATGTTCGTGATTGTGAAACAACAAAACTGTATCTCAAAAGCCAATTGAAATTATAATTTTGAAGCTACACAGAAAAGATATGATAAAGAAACTAAAAAAAAAAAAAGAATTGTATAAATCCCTACTACATCATTTTGTTGCATTTGCATTGTTAAGTTTACCTAAATAACCAATGAGTGCAGCGCCTATTGTCCGCGCAGGTCCATTTAAGTGCCCAGCAGAGTTATGCAGCAGCTTCACCGGAGTCGCATTTTCATGTGACGATATAGCCAACTATTAGGACAAGAAAAAACAAAGAAATTACAATGATAAAAACATCTTTAAAGGGAGGTGAAACCCAAACATTTTCTTTTACGATTCAGACAGAGCATACAATTTAAAAATAAAAACCCAATTTACTACTGTTAGCAAATTTGCTTTGTTCCCATGCTATTCTTTGTTGAAGAGATATCTAGATAGGTAGCGTGCACATGCCTGGAACACTACATGGCAGGAAATAGTCTAGTGCTCTTGATAATGTATAACATTGTTGCAAAATTGCTGCCATATTGTGCTGCAGATGCGTGCACGCTCCTGACTTTACTTTCCTGTTTTTAAACAAAGGATAACAAGAAAGTGAAGAAACTTTGATAACAGAAGTAAATTGGGATGTTTAACATTTTACACAATATTTGAATAAAAATAAAACACGTGAAAGTAAAAGTTAGACGTTAAACAAACATCCCATTGATTTTTAATGTATTGCAAAAAAGTTTCTTTTTAAAAAAATGGTTCATTTTGTCGTGTAGAATGGAATATTCAATTTAAGAAAAAAATACTTAAAATACTTTTCTAATCTTGACTGACTCCTCCAAATAAGGAAATGGGTGAAGTTTGACCACTGAAAAACAGCAAATATGGTGCGTTCAGGGAGACGTCACAAATGACAAATATGCTAATTTATTGTCAGGCTTCTGTAAAGACTTGGAACAGCAGTGTGTTTTATTTCTCATTGACAAGCAGGTGCTGCCTACATCATAACTGGATTTTAGTATTAAATATTCAATGACACCGCTTCATTCCAATCAATCAACATTTACATTCAAATTTTTAATTCAGAACATTAATAAAAACTTGGGTGGTTTTTGGCGTTGTTTTCTAAGCCATTCCATCATAAATGAAAATTCTGATATCAGTATTTAAAGGGCCACTGTAAGTAAATATTTTCTATGTCTGTTACTAACTAACTACCCCAAATACGCTTTTTATCAATAGCATTTCATTAACATATCTCTACCGTATATCAGAAATCTTGTCTGCAAATTTAATTGTTTTCCAAACCCACTCCGTGGGTATCCTTTGCTCTGTACCAATCCGTTTACAATACCTAGGTTTCAAAATGGCGCTTTAAACACAAAGTTATTGGTTTAAGTATTTTGAACATGCAGTGCTGAAAATAGTGGGCAGGATAACGTGACATCATCGGCGAATAAAAGATATAACTTTTAGAACATTATGAAACTTCGTTTTGGAGAAAATATAGGTCAGTAGGTTTTAATTAATGTTTATTAACTTGAATATGTTAGTTGTTTAGCTTAAAAATTATAACAGAAAGTAATCCTTTAAACTGCGCATATGTTTCATAGTTTAAAAGTGTGATTTTTTTTTTTTTTAAATTGAATTGCATACCAATGTCATAAAAGGCAAGCATGCACAAAACCAAATGTGTGAACAGCCAAGGTATGTTGCAACACACAAAATGATTATTATGAGGTAATAGCCAGTGAAATAAAGTCCAAACCATGGGCGTCCAGAGGGGAAGACAAGGAGCGTTCCCCCTGGCCCGTGACATTGATAGACATGAATTCCCAAGTGACTTAGCATACAGCATTGCTTCAAGTAACTTTTTATTTTATTATATATTATAACAAATGATCATTTTAAATATATCCATTGTTCCAGGATATTAACCCCTTGCATCAAGTGGACGTAGGTACTACGTCACATAGTACTTAGCCCAGCCTACTGTGCTGACGTAGTACCTACATCCTACATTCTGACAACACTTGCAGCCCCGCTGTCAGCTTAGACAGCAGAGACTGCAGCTGGTGGGTGGTGATTGTGGGTGGTAGGAGGGCTGGGGCCATACAATATGGCACATAATTCTGTAGGGGGACCCTATGCTATGGAAAAGGTGATCAAGGAGGGGGAAAGGTGAGGTGGGGCACTACACTATAAAATAAAAAGTGTTATTTTTTACTGGACTATGCAGTAAAAGACTAAGCAAATAAAATACATAAAGAAAATAATGGCTTTGCAACTATTACATTTTATTTTGTGTCCTCTTTAAACAACATACCTGTTTTGCAATGGCTTTGCTATCTAGCTTGTTATAAACTTTTCTGATTCTCGCCACTGTAAGTGAAGATACTGAAAGTGCATAGAGTCCAAAGGAAACTTTCTCTTCTGGTACTAAAGACACTAGAGATGAATTGCCTGATTCAGACTTTGAATCTTTGCCTGTGAAATAAAAAGGAACACGCATTTATTTTTTAAATAAAACACACACAAGATAATTATCACCTAATTGGAGATTCTTTAGTACAGATAACGTTATGAATGAGCCATAGAAAAGGGTGTGTTCAAAGTATCACCGTCTGTGTTCTTCCCTCAAGTCAGCTCTATTGAGTTGTGATCACCATGTTTGCTCATGCAGTGCACCAGAACTTCATAAAACACAAATTTTTAGTCCCACAAAAACTATAGCACACATAAGTTACCTGGTTTTCCCCGGCCACTTCAGTCACACACTCATATTATTATTTTTTTAAAACATGGGCAACCATAGGTGCTATCTGCCATGTTAATGGGACATTTTACTCAAAAATGTTTTATCAATCATATTAAAAAGAAGCTTTTAAATTTATTGATATTTTTAAAACAAATTCAAATGAAAAAAAAAACTGATTTAAATCTAACATAGCAGTGTCAGATGTGCTGATACATATTGACTTAAAAGTACTTCCTACTAATGCAAAAGAAACAAAGTACCTATCAACCAATAACCATTAGCAGGAAATACCTATCAACCAATAACCATTAGCAGGAGGTACCGATCAACCAATAACCATTAGCAGGAGGTACCGATCAACCAATAACCATTAGCAGGAGGTAGCTATCAACCAATAACCATTAGCAGGAAGTATCTATCAACCAATAACCATTAGCAGGAGGTACCTATCAACCAATAACCATTAGCAGGAAGTACCTATCAACCAATAACCATTAGCAGGAAATACCTATCAACCAATAACTATTAGCACATCTGATACTATTGTATTAATTTAAATGAAAAACAAAATTTAAATTTCTAGTGGCGGCCCTGGCAGGAGGTACCTATCAACCAATAACCATTAGCAGGAGGTACCTATCAACCAATAACCATTAACAGAAGGTACCTATCAACCAATAATCAGGAGATGAACCTATCAACCAATAACCATTAGCAGGAGGTACCTATCAACCAATAACCATTAGCAGGAAGTACCTATCAACCAATAACCATTAGCAGGAAATACCTATCAACCAATAACTATTAGCACATCTGATTACTATTGTATTAATTTAAATGAAAAACAAAATTTAAATTTCTAGTGGCGGCCCTGGCAGGAGGTACCTATCAACCAATAACCATTAGCAGGAGGTACCTATCAACCAATAACCATTAACAGAAGGTACCTATCAACCAATAACCATTAGCAGGAGGTACCTATCAACCAATAACCATTAGCAGGAGGTACCTATCAACCAATAACCATTGGCAGAAGGTACCTATCAACCAATAACCATTGGCAGAAGGTACCTATCAACCAATAACCATTAGCAGAAGGTACCTATCAACCAATAACCATTAGCAGGAGGTACCTATCAACCAATAACCATTAGCACAACTGATACTATTGTATTAATTTAAATGATTTTATTTTTTTATCCTCATTTTAAATAAGAGAGGTTTGCAGGGTCACAGCAGGGATTAGAGGAGATAAAAGGAGGAAAGTGTCCCTATTGTGAGCGCATTTCTACTTTCTGGATTTATTTTGAGCTAGATTAAAGGGACAGTCCAGCCAAAATCAGAATCCAAGTGGATTTATTTCAGTTTTGAATAAAAGCATTTTTGTAATAAACATGTATTAGCAAAAATGCTTCTAATAAAAACAGAATTTATGCTTACCTGATAAATTTCTTTCTCTTACGGTGTATTCAGTCCACGGATTCATCCTTACTTGTGGGATATTCTCAATCCCTACAGAAAGTGGCAAAGAGAGCACACAGCAAAGCTGTCCATATAGCTCCCCTCAGGCTCCGCCCCCCCCCCAGTAATTCGAACGACGGTTAGGAGAAAAAGGAGAACCATAGGGTGCAGTGGTGACTGTAGTTATTTTAAATTAAATATGAACCTGACTTAAATGTCAGGGCGGGCCGTGGACTGAATACACCGTAAGAGAAAGAAATTTATCAGGTAAGCATAAATTCTGTTTTCTGTTACTTGGTGTATTCAGTCCACGGATTCATCCTTACTTGTGGGATACCAATACCAAAGCAATAGGACACAGATGAAGGGAGGGAACAAGTCAGGTAACCTAAACGGAAGGCACCACTGCTTGCAAAACCTTTCTCCCAAAAATAGCCTCCGAAGAAGCAAAAGTATCGAATTTGTAAAATTCGGCGAATGTATGCAGTGAAGACCAAGTCGCTGCCTTACAAATCTGTTCAACAGAAGCCTCATTCTTAAAAGCCCATGTGGAAGCCACAGCTCTGGTGGAATGAGCTGTAATTCGTTCGGGAGGCTGCTGTCCAGCAGTCTCATAAGCCAATCTGATGATGCTTTTCAGCCAAAAGGAAAGAGAGGTAGCAGTCGCTTTCTGACCTCTCCTCTTACCAGAGTAGACGACAAATAATGATGATGTTTGTCTGAAAACAGAATTTATGTTTACCTGATAAATTTCTTTCTCCAACGGTGTGTCCGGTCCACGGCGTCATCCTTACTTGTGGGATATTCTCTTCCCCAACAGGAAATGGCAAAGAGCCCAGCAAAGCTGGTCACATGATCCCTCCTAGGCTCCGCCTACCCCAGTCATTCGACCGACGTTAAGGAGGAATATTTGCATAGGAGAAACCATATGGTACCGTGGTGACTGTAGTTAAAGAAAATAAAATATCAGACCTGATTAAAAAAACCAGGGCGGGCCGTGGACCGGACACACCGTTGGAGAAAGAAATTTATCAGGTAAACATAAATTCTGTTTTCTCCAACATAGGTGTGTCCGGTCCACGGCGTCATCCTTACTTGTGGGAACCAATACCAAAGCTTTAGGACACGGATGAAGGGAGGGAGCAAATCAGGTCACCTAAATGGAAGGCACCACGGCTTGCAAAACCTTTCTCCCAAAAATAGCCTCAGAAGAAGCAAAAGTATCAAACTTGTAAAATTTGGTAAAAGTGTGCAGTGAAGACCAAGTCGCTGCCCTACATATCTGATCAACAGAAGCCTCGTTCTTGAAGGCCCATGTGGAAGCCACAGCCCTAGTGGAATGAGCTGTGATTCTTTCGGGAGGCTGCCTTCCGGCAGTCTCGTAAGCCAATCTGATGATGCTTTTAATCCAAAAAGAGAGAGAGGTAGAAGTTGCTTTTTGACCTCTCCTTTTACCTGAATAAACAACAAACAAGGAAGATGTTTGTCTAAAATCCTTTGTAGCATCTAAATAGAATTTTAGAGCGCGAACAACATCCAAATTGTGCAACAAACGTTCCTTCTTTGAAACTGGTTTTGGACACAGAGAAGGTACGATAATCTCCTGGTTAATGTTTTTGTTAGAAACAACTTTTGGAAGAAAACCAGGTTTAGTACGTAAAACCACCTTATCTGCATGGAACACCAGATAAGGAGGAGAACACTGCAGAGCAGATAATTCTGAGACTCTTCTAGCAGAAGAAATCGCAACTAAAAACAAAACTTTCCAAGATAATAACTTAATATCAACGGAATGTAAGGGTTCAAACGGAACCCCCTGAAGAACTGAAAGAACTAAATTGAGACTCCAAGGAGGAGTCAAAGGTTTGTAAACAGGCTTGATTCTAACCAGAGCCTGAACAAAGGCTTGAACATCTGGCACAGCTGCCAGCTTTTTGTGAAGTAATACCGACAAGGCAGAAATCTGTCCCTTCAGGGAACTTGCAGATAATCCTTTTTCCAATCCTTCTTGAAGGAAGGATAGAATCCTAGGAATCTTAACCTTGTCCCAAGGGAATCCTTTAGATTCACACCAACAGATATATTTTTTCCAAATTTTGTGGTAAATCTTTCTAGTCACAGGCTTTCTGGCCTGAACAAGAGTATTGATAACAGAATCTGAGAATCCTCGCTTCGATAAAATCAAGCGTTCAATCTCCAAGCAGTCAGCTGGAGTGAAACCAGATTCGGATGTTCGAACGGACCCTGAACAAGAAGGTCTCGTCTCAAAGGTAGCTTCCAAGGTGGAGCCGATGACATATTCACCAGATCTGCATACCAAGTCCTGCGTGGCCACGCAGGAGCTATCAAGATCACCGACGCCCTCTCCTGCTTGATCCTGGCTATCAGCCTGGGGATGAGAGGAAATGGCGGGAATACATAAGCTAGTTTGAAGGTCCAAGGTGCTACTAGTGCATCCACTAGAGCCGCCTTGGGATCCCTGGATCTGGCCCCGTAGCAAGGAACTTTGAAGTTCTGACGAGAGGCCATCAGATCCATGTCTGGAATGCCCCACAGGTGAGTGACTTGGGCAAAGATTTCCGGATGGAGTTCCCACTCCCCCGGATGCAATGTCTGCCGACTCAGAAAATCCGCTTCCCAATTTTCCACTCCTGGGATGTGGATAGCAGACAGGTGGCAGGAGTGAGACTCCGCCCAAAGAATTATTTTGGTTACTTCTTCCATCGCTAGGGAACTCCTTGTTCCCCCCTGATGGTTGATGTACGCAACAGTCGTCATGTTGTCTGATTGAAACCGTATGAACCTGGTCCTCGCAAGCTGGGGCCAGGCCTGGAGAGCATTGAATATCGCTCTCAGTTCCAGAATATTTATCGGTAGAAGAGATTCTTCCCGAGACCAAAGACCCTGAGCTTTCAGGGATCCCCAGACCGCGCCCCAGCCTATCAGACTGGCGTCGGTCGTGACAATGACCCACTCTGGTCTGTGGAACATCATCCCTTGAGACAGATTGTCCAGGGACAGCCACCAACGGAGTGAGTCTCTGGTCTTCTGATTTACTTGTATCTTCGGAGACAAGTCTGTATAGTCCCCATTCCACTGACTGAGCATGCACAGTTGTAATGGTCTTAGATGAATGCGCGCAAAAGGAACTATGTCCATCGCCGCCACCATCAACCCGATCACTTCCATGCACTGAGCTATGGAAGGAAGAGGAACGGAATGAAGTATCCGACAAGAGTCCAGAAGCTTTGTTTTTCTGGCCTCTGTTAGAAAGATCCTCATTTCTAAGGAGTCTATAATTGTTCCCAAGAAGGGAACCCTTGTTGACGGGGATAGAGAACTCTTTTCCACGTTCACTTTCCAGCCGTGAGATCTGAGAAAGGCCAGGACAATGTCCGTGTGAGCCTTTGCTTGAGGAAGGGACGACGCTTGAATCAGAATGTCGTCCAGGTAAGGTACTACTGCAATGCCCCTTGGTCTTAGCACCGCTAGAAGGGACCCTAGTACCTTTGTGAAAATCCTTGGAGCAGTGGCTAATCCGAAAGGAAGCGCCACGAACTGGTAATGTTTGTCCAGGAATGCAAACCTTAGGAACCGATGATGTTCCTTGTGGATAGGAATATGTAGATACGCATCCTTTAAATCCACCGTGGTCATGAATTGACCTTCCTGGATGGAAGGAAGGATAGTTCGAATGGTTTCCATCTTGAACGATGGGACCTTGAGAAATTTGTTTAAGATCTTGAGATCTAGGATTGGTCTGAACGTTCCCTCTTTTTTGGGAACTATGAACAGATTGGAGTAGAACCCCATCCCCTGTTCTCTTAATGGAACAGGATGAATCACTCCCATTTTTAACAGGTCTTCTACACAATGTAAGAACGCCTGTCTTTTTATGTGGTCTGAAGACAACTGCGACCTGTGGAACCTCCCCCTTGGGGGAAGTCCCTTGAATTCCAGAAGATAACCCTGGGAGACTATTTCTAGCGCCCAAGGATCCAGAACATCTCTTGCCCAAGCCTGAGCGAAGAGAGAGAGTCTGCCCCCCACCAGATCCGGTCCCGGAACGGGGGCCAATATTTCATGCTGTCTTGGTAGCAGTGGCAGGTTTCTTGGCCTGCTTTCCCTTGTTCCAGCCTTGCATTGGTCTCCAAGCTGGCTTGGCCTGAGAAGTATTACCCTCTTGCTTAGAGGACGTAGCACCTTGGGCTGGTCCGTTTTTACGAAAGGGACGAAAATTAGGTCTATTTTTTGCCTTGAAAGGCCGATCCTGAGGAAGGGCGTGGCCCTTACCCCCAGTGATATCAGAGATAATCTCTTTCAAGTCAGGACCAAACAACGTTTTCCCCTTGAAAGGAATGTTTAGTAGCTTGTTCTTGGAAGACGCATCAGCCGACCAAGATTTCAACCAAAGCGCTCTGCGCGCCACAATAGCAAACCCAGAGTTCTTAGCCGCTAACTTAGCCAATTGCAAAGAGGCGTCTAGAGTGAAAGAATTAGCCAATTTGAGAGCATTGATTCTGTCCATAATCTCCTCATAAGGAGGAGAGTCACTATCGAGCACCTTAAGCAGTTCATCAAACCAGAAATATGCGGCAGTAGTGACAGGGACAATGCATGAAATGGGTTGTAGAAGGTAACCCTGCTGAACAAACATCTTTTTAAGCAAACCTTCTAATTTTTTATCCATAGGATCTTTGAAAGCACAACTATCCTCTATGGGAATAGTGGTGCGTTTGTTTAAAGTAGAAACCGCTCCCTCGACCTTGGGGACTGACTGCCATAAGTCCTTTCTGGGGTCGACCATAGGAAACAATTTTTTAAATATGGGGGGAGGGACGAAAGGAATACCGGGCCTTTCCCATTCTTTATTAACAATGTCCGCCACCCGCTTGGGTATAGGAAAAGCTTCTGGGAGCCCCGGCACCTCTAGGAACTTGTCCATTTTACATAGTTTCTCTGGGATGACTAAATTTTCACAATCATCCAGAGTGGATAATACCTCCTTAAGCAAAATGCGGAGATGTTCCAATTTAAATTTAAATGTAATCACATCAGATTCAGCCTGCTGAGAAATGTTCCCTAAATCAGTAATTTCTCCCTCAGACAAAACCTCCCTGGCCCCCTCAGATTGGGTTAGGGGCCCTTCAGAGATATTAATATCAGCGTCGTCATGCTCTTCAGTAACTAAAACAGAGCAGCCACGCTTACGCTGACAAGGGTTCATTTTGGCTAAAATGTTTTTGACAGAATTATCCATTACAGCCGTTAATTGTTGCATAGTAAGGAGTATTGGCGCGCTAGATGTACTAGGGGCCTCCTGAGTGGGCAAGACTCGTGTAGACGAAGGAGGGAATGATGCAGTACCATGCTTACTCCCCTCACTTGAGGAATCATCTTGGGCATCATTGTCATTATCACATAAATCACATTTATTTAAATGAATAGGAATTCTGGCTTCCCCACATTCAGAACACAGTCTATCTGGTAGTTCAGACATGTTAAACAGGCATAAACTTGAACAGAAAGTACAAAAAACGTTTTAAAATAAAACCGTTACTGTCACTTTAAATTTTAAACTGAACACACTTTATTACTGCAATTGCGAAAAAACATGAAGGAATTGTTCAAAATTCACCAAATTTTCACCACAGCGTCTTAAAGCTTTGAAAATATTGCACACCAATTTTGGAAGCTTTAACCCTTAAAATAACGGAACCGGAGCCGTTTTAAGCTTTAAACCCCTTTACAGTCCCTGGTATCTGCTTTGCTGAGACCCAACCAAACCCAAAGGGGAATACGATACCAAATGACGCCTTCAGAAGTCTTTTATAAGTATCAGAGCTCCTCTCACATGCGACTGCATGCCCTGCCTCTCAAAAACAAGTGCGCAACACCGGCGCGAAAATGAGACTCTGCCTATGCTTTGGGAAAGCCCCTAAAGAATAAGGTGTCTAAAACAGTGCCTGCCGATATTATTATATCAAAATACCCATATAAAATGATTCCTCAAGGCTAAATATGTGTTAATAATCAATCGATTTAGCCCAGAAAAAGTCTACAGTTTAAATAAGCCCTTGTGAAGCCCTTATTTACAATCGTAATAAACATGGCTTACCGGATCCCATAGGGAAAATGACAGCTTCCAGCATTACATCGTCTTGTTAGAATGTGTCATACCTCAAGCAGTAAGAGACTGCACACTGTTCCCCCAACTGAAGTTAATTGCTCTCAACAGTCCTGTGTGGAACAGCCATGGATTTTAGTTACGGTTGCTAAAATCATTTTCCTCATACAAACAGAATTCTTCATCTCTTTTCTGTTTCTGAGTAAATAGTACGTACCAGCACTATTTGAAAATAACAAACTCTTGATTGAATAATGAAAAACTACAGTTAAACACTAAAAAACTCTAAGCCATCTCCGTGGAGATGTTGCCTGTACAACGGCAAAGAGAATGACTGGGGTAGGCGGAGCCTAGGAGGGATCATGTGACCAGCTTTGCTGGGCTCTTTGCCATTTCCTGTTGGGGAAGAGAATATCCCACAAGTAAGGATGACGCCGTGGACCGGACACACCTATGTTGGAGAAATCTTTAGTCGCTTTTAAATAGAACTTTAAAGCACGAACCACGTCAAGATTGTGTAAAAGTCGTTCCTTCCTAGAAACTGGATTAGGACACAGAGAAGGAACAATAATTTCCTGGTTAATATTCTTATTAGAAACCACTTTTGGAAAAAAAACAGGTTTGGTACACAAAACAACCTTATCTGCATGTAACACCAGATAGGGTGAATCACACTGCAAAGCAGACAATTCAGAAACTCTTCAAGCAGAAGAAATGGCTACTAAAAACAAAACTTTCCAAGATAACTTAATATCTATGGAATGTAAAGGTTCAAACGGAACCCCTTGAAGAACTGAAAGAACTAAATTTAGACTCCAAGGAGGAGCCACAGGCTTGTAAACAGGCTTGATTCTAACTAGGGCCTGTGCAAACACCTGAACGTCTGGTATAGCTGCCAGGCGCTTATGTAACAGAATAGACAGAGCAGATATCTGTCCTTTTAAGGAACTAGCTGACAGACCTTTCTCCAATCCTTCTTGGAGAAAAGCCAGTATCCTTGGAATCCTCACCTTACTCCACGAGTAACCCTTGGATTCACACCAACCAAGATATTTGAGCCATATCTTATGGTAAATTTTCCTGGTGACAGGCTTTCTGGCCTGTATCAGAGTGTCTATAACTGATTCAGAAAAACCACGCTTAGCTAGGATTAAGCGTTCAATCTCCAAGCAGTCAATTGCAGAGAAACTAGATTTGGATGCTTGAAAGGACCTTGAATTAGAAGATCCTGCCTCGATGGCAGTTTCCATGGTGGGACCGATGACATGTCCACTAGGTCTGCATACCAAGTCCTGACTGAATGACCAAGGCGCTATTAAAGCATCTATCAATGCTGCCTTGGGATCCCTGGATCCGGATCCATAAAGGGGAAGTTTGGTGTTCTGACGGGACGCCATCAGATCCAATTCTGGAATGCCCCATAGCTGGGTTAGCTGAGCAAAGACCTCCGGGTGGAGTTCCCACTCCCTCGGATGGAAAGTCTGACGACTCAGATAATCCGCTTCCCAGTTGTCTACTCCTGGGATGTGAATTGCAGATAGATGGAAGGAGTGATCCTCTGCCCATTTGATGATCTTGGTTACTTCCTTCATCGCCAGGGAACTCCTTGTTCCTCCCTGATGACTGATGTACGCTACAGTCGTGATGTTGTCCGACTGAAATCTGATGAATTTGGACTCCGCTAGTTGAGGCCATGCTTGGAGCGTGTTGAATATCGCTCTCAGCTCCAAAATGTTTATCGGGAGAAGAGATTCTTCCCGAGACCATAGACCCTGAGCCTTCAGGGAGTTCCAGACCGCACCCCAGCCTAACAGACTGGCATCGGTCGTGACAATGATCCACTCCGGTCTGCGGAAACTCATTCCCTGAGACAGGTGATCTTGAGACAACCACCAGAGAAGAGAGTCTCTGGTTTTCTGGTCCATTTGTATTTGAGGAGATAAATCTGCGTAATCCCCATTCCACTGCTTGAGCATGCACAGTTGCAGTGGTTTGAGATGAATTCGGGCAAAAGGGACTACGTCCATTGCCGCCATCATTAAACCAATTACCTCCATGAACTGAGCCACAGATGGAAGAGGAATAGAATGAAGAACTCGGCAGGTATACAACAGTTTGGACTTCCTGACCTCTGCCAGAAAGATTTTAATTTCTACCGAGTCTATTAGTGTTCCCAGGAAGGGAACCCTTGTAAGCGGGGACAGAGAACTCTTTTCTACGTTCACCTTCCACCCGTGAGACCTTAGAAAGGCCAGAACAATGTCCGTATGAGCCCTGGCTCTGTGGAAAGACGCCTGTATTAATATGTCGTCTAGGTAAGGTGCCACTGCAATGCCCCGCGGTCTTAGCACCGCCAGAAGGGACCCTAGCACCTTTGTGAAAATTCTGGGAGCGGTGGCCAACCCGAAAGGAAGGGCCACGAACTGGTAATGTTTGTCCAGAAAGGCGAACCTTAGGAACTGATGGTGATCTTTGTGGATAGGAATATGTAGGTACGCATCCTTTAAATCCACGGTAGTCATATATTGACCTTCCTGGATCATCGGCAAGATTGTCCGAATGGTTTCCATCTTGAAAGACGGAACTCTGAGGAATTTGTTTAGAATCTTTAGATCCAGGATTGGCCTGAAAGTTCCCTCTTTTTTGGGAACTACGAACAGGTTTGAGTAAAAGCCCAGTCCTTGTTCTGCAATTGGAACTGGGAGTATTACTCCCATCTTTAGGAGATCTTCTACACAGCGTAAGAACGCCTGTTTCTTTGTTTGGTCTGAAGACAAACGAGAACTGTGGAACCTTCCCCTTGGGGGAGAATCCTTGAATTCTAGAAGGTACCCCTGAGCAACTATTTCTAATGTCCAGGGATCCAGAACGTCTCTTGCCCAAGCCTGAGCAAAGAGACAAAGTCTGCCCCCTACTAGATCCGGTCCTGGATCGGGGGCTACCCCTCCATGCTGTCTTGGTAGCAGGAGCAGGCTTCTTGGCTTGTTTACCCTTATTCCAGCCCTGCAAGGGTTTTCAGGTTGCTTTGGGCTGAGAAGCGTTATCTTGCTTTGCGACAGCAGAGGTAGCAGCAGGTCCGCTCCTGAAGTTGCGAAAGGAGCGAAAATTAGCCTTGTTTTTGGCCTTAAACGGCCTATCTTGTGGAAGGGCATGACCGTGATATCTGAAATAATTTCTTTCAGCTCTGGGCCGAAAAGGGTCTTCCCCTTGAAGGGAATATTTAGCAGTTTTGTTTTGGACGACACATCCGCAGACCATGATTTGAGCCAAAGCACTCTTCGCGCCATGATGGCAAAACCTGAGTTTTTCGCCGCTAGTTTAGCTAACTGGAAAGCGGCATCAGTGATAAAAGAATTAGCCAGCTTTAGAGCATGAATTCTATCCATGACCTCATCGTATGAAGTCTCCCTCTGGAGCGACTCCTCCAGGGCCTCAAACCAAAAAGCCGCTGCAGTAGTTACAGGAATTATGCAGGCAATTGGTTGAAGTATAAAACCTTGCTGAAAAAAAATTTTCTTCAGCAATCCTTCCAATTTTTTATCCATAGGATCTTTGAAAGCACAACTGTCCTCTATTGGTATAGTTGTACGCTTAGCAAGTGTTGAAACAGCCCCCTCTACCTTAGGGACCGTCTGCCACTCGTCCCGCCTGGGGTCGTTTATGGGGAACATTTTCTTAAAGATAGGGGGGGTAACAAAGGGTACACCTGGTCTCTCCCATTCCCTAGTCACAATATCCGCCACCCTCTTTGGGATCGGAAATGCCTCAGTGTAAACAGGGACCTCTAAAAACCTGTCCATCTTACACAATTTTTCTGGGACCACCATGGGGTCACAATCATCTAGCGTAGCTAAAACTTCGTTAAGCAGTATGCGGAGGTGTTCCAGCTTAAATTTAAACGCTAAGGAATCTGAATCTGCCCGCTGAGAAACTTTTCCTGTATCTGAAATTTCTCCCTCAGACAGACCTTCCCTCACTGCTATTTCTGAGTTTTGTGAGGGTACTACAGATAAATTATCCACAGCGTCTGATTGCTCATCCTCTGTATTTAAAACTGAGCTATCACGCTTTCTTGGAAAAACTGGCAGTTTAGATAAAAATGCTGCAAGAGAATTATCCATTACTGCTGCTAATTGTTGTAAAGTAATAGGGGCCAATGCGCTAGAGGTACTAGGCATCGCTTGTGCGGGCGTAACTGGTGTCGACACATGGGGAGAGGAAGAAGGCCTATCCTCATTACCCTCTGTTAAAGAATCATCTTGGGCTACAATTTTAATTGTCACTGGATGGTCTTTAAAATGCTTAGATGTTTTAGCACACTTGACACATAAATGCAATGGGGGTACCATGGCTTTTAAACATAAAGAACAAGGTCTATCTGAAGTCTCAGACATGTTTGACAGAGTTATACAGCACTACAATACAGAAAAAATCACTTTTTGAAAAAACGTGTCTTTAAATAATAAAAAGCACACACTTTTTTTCCAAATTACCAAAAAACATCCGATCTTTATGAAATTTTCACCACATGATCCTAATGCTTTGAAATGATTGCACACAAATTTTCAAATCAATTAACCCCTTATTGACCAAACCGGAGCAAATTGCAGTAAACAACCGGTTTAACACACTACAGCACGGTGCCACAGTCTTTGCTGCGGCCCTACCTTCCCTTAGGAGGGTTATTTGTAGCAGAAATATAAGCCTCCTTGATGTCCTCCTGCACTCTCAGGACTCTACACATGAAGCTGCATGAGCTGTCTTGAAAATCAACTGCGCAATTGAGGCGCGAAAATGAGACCCCCTCCCTCTTCAGTCCAGAGTTATGGGGCCTTTCTGAGTCAGACTAGGCGTCTGATAATATGCCAGGCGAAATGAAAACCCCAAAAACAGAATTTATGTTTACCTGATAAATTACTTTCTCCAACGGTGTGTCCGGTCCACGGCGTCATCCTTACTTGTGGGATATTCTCTTCCCCAACAGGAAATGGCAAAGAGCCCAGCAAAGCTGGTCACATGATCCCTCCTAGGCTCCGCCTACCCCAGTCATTCGACCGACGTTAAGGAGGAATATTTGCATAGGAGAAACCATATGGTACCGTGGTGACTGTAGTTAAAGAAAATAAATTATCAGACCTGATTAAAAAAACCAGGGCGGGCCGTGGACCGGACACACCGTTGGAGAAAGTAATTTATCAGGTAAACATAAATTCTGTTTTCTCCAACATAGGTGTGTCCGGTCCACGGCGTCATCCTTACTTGTGGGAACCAATACCAAAGCTTTAGGACACGGATGAAGGGAGGGAGCAATCAGGTCACCTAAATGGAAGGCACCACGGCTTGCAAAACCTTTCTCCCAAAAATAGCCTCAGAAGAAGCAAAAGTATCAAACTTGTAAAATTTGGTAAAAGTGTGCAGTGAAGACCAAGTCGCTGCCCTACATATCTGATCAACAGAAGCCTCGTTCTTGAAGGCCCATGTGGAAGCCACAGCCCTAGTGGAATGAGCTGTGATTCTTTCGGGAGGCTGCCGTCCGGCAGTCTCGTAAGCCAATCTGATGATGCTTTTAATCCAAAAAGAGAGAGAGGTAGAAGTTGCTTTTTGACCTCTCCTTTTACCAGAATAAACAACAAACAAGGAAGATGTTTGTCTAAAATCCTTTGTAGCATCTAAATAGAATTTTAGAGCGCGAACAACATCCAAATTGTGCAACAAACGTTCCTTCTTTGAAACTGGTTTCGGACACAGAGAAGGTACGATAATCTCCTGGTTAATGTTTTTGTTAGAAACAACTTTTGGAAGAAAACCAGGTTTAGTACGTAAAACCACCTTATCTGCATGGAACACCAGATAAGGAGGAGAACACTGCAGAGCAGATAATTCTGAAACTCTTCTAGCAGAAGAAATTGCAACTAAAAACAAAACCTTCCAAGATAATAACTTAATATCAACGGAATGCAAGGGTTCAAACGGAACCCCCTGAAGAACTGAAAGAACTAAATTGAGACTCCAAGGAGGAGTCAAAGGTTTGTAAACAGGCTTAATTCTAACCAGAGCCTGAACAAAGGCTTGAACATCTGGCACAGCAGCCAGTTTTTTGTGAAGTAACACCGACAAGGCAGAAATCTGTCCCTTCAGGGAACTTGCAGATAATCCTTTTTCCAATCCTTCTTGAAGGAAGGATAGAATCCTAGGAATCTTAACCTTGTCCCAAGAGAATCCTTTAGATTCACACCAACAGATATATTTTTTCCAAATTTTGTGGTAAATCTTTCTAGTTACAGGCTTTCTGGCCTGAACAAGAGTATCAATAACAGAATCTGAGAACCCTCGCTTCGATAAAATCAAGCGTTCAATCTCCAAGCAGTCAGCTGGAGTGAAACCAGATTCGGATGTTCGAACGGACCCTGAACAAGAAGGTCTCGTCTCAAAGGTAGCTTCCAAGGTGGAGCCGATGACATATTCACCAGATCTGCATACCAAGTCCTGCGTGGCCACGCAGGAGCTATCAAGATCACCGACGCCCTCTCCTGATTGATCCTGGCTACCAGCCTGGGGATGAGAGGAAACGGCGGGAACATATAAGCTAGTTTGAAGGTCCAAGGTGCTACTAGTGCATCCACTAGAGCCGCCTTGGGATCCCTGGATCTGGACCCGTAGCAAGGAACTTTGAAGTTCTGACGAGAGGCCATCAGATCCATGTCTGGAATGCCCCACAGCTGAGTGACTTGGGCAAAGATTTCCGGATGGAGTTCCCACTCCCCCGGATGCAATGTCTGACGACTCAGAAAATCCGCTTCCCAATTTTCCACTCCTGGGATGTGGATAGCAGACAGGTGGCAGGAGTGAGACTCCGCCCATAGAATGATTTTGGTCACTTCTTCCATCGCTAGGGAACTCCTTGTTCCCCCCTGATGGTTGATGTACGCAACAGTTGTCATGTTGTCTGATTGAAACCGTATGAACTTGGCCCTCGCTAGCTGAGGCCAAGCCTTGAGAGCATTGAATATCGCTCTCAGTTCCAGAATATTTATCGGTAGAAGAGATTCTTCCCGAGACCAAAGACCCTGAGCTTTCAGGGATCCCCAGACCGCGCCCCAGCCCATCAGACTGGCGTCGGTCGTGACAATGACCCACTCTGGTCTGCGGAATGTCATCCCTTGTGACAGGTTGTCCAGGGACAGCCACCAACGGAGTGAGTCCCTGGTCCTCTGATTTACTTGTATCTTCGGAGACAAGTCTGTATAGTCCCCATTCCACTGACTGAGCATGCACAGTTGTAATGGTCTTAGATGAATGCGCGCAAAAGGAACTATGTCCATTGCCGCTACCATCAACCCGATCACTTCCATGCACTGAGCTATGGAAGGAAGAGGAACGGAATGAAGTATCCGACAAGAGTCCTGAAGCTTGAGGAAGGGACGACGCTTGAATCAGAATGTCGTCCAAGTAAGGTACTACAGCAATGCCCCTTGGTCTTAGCACAGCTAGAAGGGACCCCAGTAACTTTGTGAAAATCCTTGGAGCAGTGGCTAATCCGAAAGGAAGCGCCACGAACTGGTAATGTTTGTCCAGGAATGCGAACCTCAGGAACCGATGATGTTCCTTGTGGATAGGAATATGTAGATACGCATCCTTTAAATCCACCGTGGTCATGAATTGACCTTCCTGGATGGAAGGAAGAATAGTTCGAATGGTTTCCATCTTGAACGATGGAACCTAGAGAAACTTGTTTAAGATCTTGAGATCTAAGATTGGTCTGAACGTTCCCTCTTTTTTGGGAACTATGAACAGATTGGAGTAGAACCCCATCCCTTGTTCTCTTAATGGAACAGGATGAATCACTCCCATTTTTAACAGGTCTTCTACACAATGTAAGAATGCCTGTCTTTTTATGTGGTCTGAAGACAACTGAGACCTGTGGAACCTCCCCCTTGGGGGAAGTCCCTTGAATTCCAGAAGATAACCTTGGTAGACTATTTCTAGCGCCCAAGGATCCAGAACATCTCTTGCCCAAGCCTGAGCGAAGAGAGAGAGTCTGCCCCCCACCAGATCCGGTCCCGGATCGGGGGCCAACATTTCATGCTGTCTTGGTAGCAGTGGCAGGTTTCTTGGCCTGCTTTCCCTTGTTCCAGCCTTGCATTGGTCTCCAAGCTGGCTTGGCTTGAGAAGTATTACCCTCTTGCTTAGAGGACGTAGCACCTTGGGCTGGTCCGTTTCTACGAAAGGGACGAAAATTAGGTTTATTTTTTGCCTTGAAAGGCCGATCCTGAGGAAGGGCGTGGCCCTTACCCCCAGTGATATCAGAGATAATCTCTTTCAAGTCAGGGCCAAACAGCGTTTTCCCCTTGAAAGGAATGTTAAGTAGCTTGTTCTTGGAAGACGCATCAGCCGACCAAGATTTCAACCAAAGCGCTCTGCGCGCCACAATAGCAAACCCAGAATTCTTAGCCGCTAACCTAGCCAATTGCAAAGTGGCGTCTAGGGTGAAAGAATTAGCCAATTTGAGAGCATTGATTCTGTCCATAATCTCCTCCAAAGGAGGAGAATCACTATCGACCGCTCTTATCAGATCATCGAACCAGAAACATGCGGCTGTAGCGACAGGGACAATGCATGAAATTGGTTGTAGAAGGTAACCTTGCTGAACAAACATCTTTTTAAGCAAACCTTCTAATTTTTTATCCATAGGATCTTTGAAAGCACAACTATCCTCTATGGGTATAGTGGTGCGTTTGTTTAAAGTGGAAACCGCTCCCTCGACCTTGGGGACTGTCTGCCATAAGTCCTTTCTGGGGTCGACCATAGGAAACAATTTTTTAAATATGGGGGGAGGGACGAAAGGAATACCGGGCCTTTCCCATTCTTTATTAACAATGTCCGCCACCCGCTTGGGTATAGGAAAAGCTTCTGGGAGCCCCGGCACCTCTAGGAACTTGTCCATTTTACAAAGTTTCTCTGGGATGACCAACTTGTCACAATCATCCAGAGTGGATAGTACCTCCTTAAGCAGAATGCGGAGATGTTCCAACTTAAATTTAAATGCAATCACATCAGGTTCAGCCTGTTGAGAAATGTTCCCTGAATCAGTAATTTCTCCCTCAGACAAAAACTCCCTGGCCCCATCAGACTGGGTTAGGGGCCCTTCAGAAATATTATTATCAGCGTCGTCATGCTCTTCAGTATCTAAAACAGAGCAGCCGCGCTTACGCTGATAAGTGTTCATTTTGGCTAAAATGTTTTTGACAGAATTATCCATTACAGCCGTTAATTGTTGCATAGTAAGGAGTATTGGCGCGCTAGATGTACTAGGGGCCTCCTGAGTGGGCAAGACTCGTGTAGACGAAGGAGGGAATGATGCAGTACCATGCTTACTCCCCTCACTTGAGGAATCATCTTGGGCATCATTATCATTATCACATAAATCACATTTATTTAAATGAATAGGAATTCTGGCTTCCCCACATTCAGAACACAGTCTATCTGGTAGTTCAGACATGTTAAACAGGCATAAACTTGATAACAAAGTACAAAAAACGTTTTAAAATAAAACCGTTACTGTCACTTTAAATTTTAAACTGAACACACTTTATTACTGCAATTGCGAAAAAACATGAAGGAATTGTTCAAAATTCACCAAATTTTCACCACAGTGTCTTAAAGCCTTAAAAGTATTGCACACCAAATTTGGAAGCTTTAACCCTTAAAATAACGGAACCGGAGCCGTTTTGAACTTTAACCCCTTTACAGTCCCTGGTATCAGCTTTGCTGAGACCCAACCAAGCCCAAAGGGGAATACGATACCAAATGACGCCTTCAGAAAGTCTTTTCTAAGTATCAGAGCTCCTCTCACATGCGACTGCATGCCATGCCTCTCAAAAACAAGTGCGCCACACCGGCGCGAAAATGAGGCTCTGCTTATGCTTTGGGAAAGCCCCTAAAGAATAAGGTGTCTAAAACAGTGCCTGCCGATATTATTATATCAAAATACCCAGATAAAATGATTCCTCAAGGCT
The DNA here is from genome assembly GCF_027579735.1 of Bombina bombina. Classification (NCBI taxonomy): domain Eukaryota; kingdom Metazoa; phylum Chordata; class Amphibia; order Anura; family Bombinatoridae; genus Bombina; species Bombina bombina. The sequence goes on along the minus strand of NC_069500.1, from coordinate 936,024,967 downwards.
AAATATGTGTTAATAATGAATCGATTTAGCCCAGAAAAAGTCTACAGTTTTAATAAGCCCTTGTGAAGCCCTTATTTACGATCGTAATAAACATGGCTTACCGGATCCCATAGGGAAAATGACAGCTTCCAGCATTACATCGTCTTGTTAGAATGTGTCATACCTCAAGCAGCAAGAGACTGCACACTGTTCCCCCAACTGAAGTTAATTGCTCTCAACAGTCCTGTGTGGAACAGCCATGGATTTTAGTGACGGTTGCTAAAATCATTTTCCTCATACAAACAGAAATCTTCATCTCTTTTCTGTTTCTGAGTAAATAGTACATACCAGCACTATTTCAAAATAACAAACTCTTGATTGAATAATAAAAACTACAGTTAAACACTAAAAAACTCTAAGCCATCTCCGTGGAGATGTTGCCTGTACAACGGCAAAGAGAATGACTGGGGTAGGCGGAGCCTAGGAGGGATCATGTGACCAGCTTTGCTGGGCTCTTTGCCATTTCCTGTTGGGGAAGAGAATATCCCACAAGTAAGGATGACGCCGTGGACCGGACACACCTATGTTGGAGAAAAGTGTTTACAACGTTTCAAAACACTTAATAAATCTAATAATCCATCAATAAAATAATCGATTTAGCCCATCACAGTGTCTACCAGTATTTAAGCCTTTAACTGAAGCCATCCTTCTATACTACGTTTCAGAAAATGGCTTACCTTCCCTCATGGGGATTTCTGTCAGTCTTCTAGCATTACCAGGTCTTGTTAGAAATAAATGACCGAGCATACCTTAAGCAGTTAAGCCTGCAAACTGTTCCCCCCAACTGAAGTTCTCCGGTACTCAACAGTCCTGTGTGGGAACAGCAATGGATTTTAGTTACAACATGCTAAAATCTTTTTCCTCTCAGCAGAAATCTTCATCACTTTCTGCCTCAGAGTAAATAGTACAAACCGGCACTATTTTAAAATAACAAACTCTTGATTGAAGAAATAAAAACTACAAATCTAACACCACAAACTCTTTACCCTCCCGTGGAGATGCTACTTGTTAGAGCGGCAAAGAGAATGACTGGGGGGGCGGAGCCTGAGGGGAGCTATATGGACAGCTTTGCTGTGTGCTCTCTTTGCCACTTCCTGTAGGGATTGAGAATATCCCACAAGTAAGGATGAATCCGTGGACTGAATACACCAAGTAAGAGAAAGCTTTAGCTGTTTCTAAAGTGTATTTAAGTATGCACCGTGCACCAGAATTTTAAACACAGCACTTGTTCAGAGAGCCTAAGGTGCTTGTAGCATCTGGTGACATGATTACAAGCCTTATTGGCGCTTAGAGCAGCTGCAGTATTTATAATGCTGGCGCACTGAGAATATCTAGCTATTCTTCACATGCACATGCTGAGAAAAATGTTAATACTAAAACAGTGATAACTTTTACAAGAAGCGTGTTTGCCAATACATGTATATTACAAGTATGTTTCTATTCAAAGACGTAATTCATCTATGTGCATTTAAAATTTCACCGGAATGTCCCTTTAAAGGGACAGTCAATTCCAAAAAACCCTTTAATTTTTCAAATAGGGTATGTAGTTTTAAACAACTTTCCAATTTACTTTTATCAACAATTTTGCTTTGTTCTCTTGATATTCTAGTTGAAAGCAAACCTAGGAAGGCACATATGATAATTTCTAAGCCCTTGAAGGCCGCCTCTTTTTTATTTACTTCTCACAGCAGGGGAGAGCAAGCTCATGTAGGCCATATAGATAGCATGGTGATCACGCCCGTGGCTAGTGGCATACACTGGACTAATTGGCTAAAATGCAAGTCAATAGATAATAACTAAGTCATGTGATTAGGGGCGGTCAGAAGAGGCTTAGATATAAGTTAGTCACAGAAGTAAAAAGTGTATTAATATAACTGCTGGTTTTGCAAAACTGGGGAATGGGTAATAAAGGGATTATCTATCTTTTTAAACAACAAAAATTCTGGTGTTGACTGTCCCTTTAAATGCTACTGTAGAAGTTGGTATAGTCTGTTGCTTTTCCTTTCAAGAATGATACATCAATAGAATATTTATTGCATCTCAGAATTTCATAGGTGTAGAGCTGGGAATATTTACTTATTCGTATAATGACCCAAAGTCCTCCAAATCTACATATGAATAAGAGACCTGTGAGGTCTTAAAAGCTTATGGAATACAAACCCTTGATTTATTGGTCCACTAAAAAGGTATCTCAATCTATAAAGGAACATTCTCTGTGGGACCAATACAGCAAAAACCCTTTGTATGTTAAAGTCCTCCATATAAATACACTTTTTTAATATCATTTTGGGTTTAGCTGCAAAATATGCTGGCAAACACCATTCAAATAACTGATGATGATAATAAGATAATAAAAACAGGACTGGTACATTTCCATCTTTGGGTTACGTATAAAGAAAAATAAATGTGGCTATGAATTTCACTAACCCCTTTCAGTCATATATATAGATTGTATCTTTGAGCAGCCATGTACGTTAATTAGGGTCCCATATTTTATTGTATCACAACAGCTAATTATTGCATTAGTATGCTAAGATATTTTAATAGGCTATTTAGTGACACAGTTTGCCAACATAACAAACTATACTTATCTATTGCAGCACAGTATGCTAATATACCTCACAATATTCTGATTAGTAACAATATGCTCATTAGATTCAGAGTATGTGAATTAGCTGCACACTAGTTTAATTTAAAGCACAGTATGACAACGTGTGATGCAGCTGTAGCACACTACGCAAATCTGTGGTGCTGTTGTGGGTTTTTTTTTTGCACAGTATCCCAATTGGTCTTAAAACATTCTAGTTGGTAATTAGAAGCACAGTATGCAAATATATTTCTATATGATAATTTCCTGAACAAAAATTAACAATTGTCAACTATTAACTATCATTTTACCGTTCTTCCTTTCACCTCCTAAATTTTTCGCTCTCAACAAAAAAGAAGTCAACTTTAATTGACAGAATTTCTCTCATATGGCTGCGCACATACAATGAGAATACAGACAGTAAAGTCAAAAGTAATTAAATGAATTGGACAGAGCATGGCATTTTAAACAACTTTCAAAATTAACTTCTATTATCAAATTTGCCTTGTTCTATAGATATACTTTGTTAAATAGTAATCTAAGGTGAGCACAGGACCGTTCATGTGTCATTAGCCATCTGCTATAGACATAGTTGCAAACATTGCTGCCAATGTTACACAATGTTGAAAATTCTGCTGCCATAGACTGCTAAAAACACGTGCATGGTCCTAAGTTCCTTTCAGCCTATCTACGTCTACTCTTCAACAAAGCATTCTAAGAGAACAAAGCAAATTAGATAAAAGAAATAAACTAAATTGTTTTTTTTTTAAATTTCATGCTCTGTCTAAATTATGAATGTTTAATATTTTACTTCACTGTACCTTTAACCAAGATAAAGATGATTTATTTGAAAAAGCTACAACAGCTTATACATGTATGGTTCATAAACAGAAAATCAAACAATCGGCAAAAGATAAAAGACTTCAGCTCAGAGGCCACGGACATAAGGCACCGAATAACAATGCACTGTGCTTTGTTCTGAACAGAAGCAAAAGATCACTAAACAAAGGCAGGTATTTTGTTTTGTTCTTCAAAAAAAGCGGTTAAGTATTTTAACGTTAAAAATAATAAGCTCAAAATCCTTTATAACAACAAAAGTTAAATTTATTTTCCATCTTATTTAGATTCTTATAATAAAAGGAGCCTAACTCTATAACTCCATAACTCATTTTTTTTTTTTATTCTCTGCAAATGTTTTGAATTGGCTAACAATCTTTGCTTGTATCAGGTCGTCACAGGTATCTGCTCTCATCGAAGGTAATCAAGAAAACCTGGACTGTTGGGGAGGCATCTTAGTGGTATATCAATCAAAGGAATTGATATACCACGAAGATGCCTCCTCAACAGTCCAGGTTTTCTTGATTACCTTCGATGAGAGCAGATCCCTGTGACGACCTGATACAAGCAAAGATCCTCACCACCAAAAGAAAAGAGAGAGTCCAAGAATCTCCATTATTTTTCAACAAACGATACCAGGCAAATACATCTACCCAAGAGAGTCCAGGATTACCATTAAAGGCATACAACAGAGTTCAGGATTTCCATTTGGCACAAGATCTCTTCATAAAGGATCACAGAATACCAACTTGACAAGAGTCCAAGAACCATCTATAAACCTCAGTGAGCTGACATCTTACCTCATAGGATTGAGGTAACCTCTGGTAAGCACATTTAACTTACCTTAGACAAAGAATTGTTGAAATACCAACAGAGAAAAACCTTTCTTCAAATATATCTGATGGACATACATTTCCAGCACCTATGAAAATTAACTAAAAATATATTGACATTATCTTTATCAATATACCAATAGTGTTTAGCTGTGCGCCCTTTGATTATCTCTTTTCTATCGTACATTTACAACAGTGACAAGGGTACACTGTATCATAGGCAGCACGCATATACACGACGGTGACTAATACAGACAACACCATAGAATAAAATAAAGTGTTATAGTTATTTAACGCTGGTGCCCCTCCTTTAATCTAAAAATATATATATATATATATATATATATATATATATATATATATATACACACACACACATATACACACACACAGTGGATATAAAAAGTCTACACACCCCTGTTAAAATGTCAGGTTTCTGTGATGTAAAAAAATTATACAAAGATAAATCATTTCAGAACTTTTTCCACCTTTAATGTGACCTATAAACTACACAACTCAATTGAAAAACAAACTTAAATATTTAAGGTGGAGGGAAGGTGTTATAACACACCCTCTTATAACTGGGGATGTAGCTGTATTCAGAATAAAGCAATCACATTCAAAACCATGATAAAAAAAGAGTCATCACACACCTGCCATAATTTAAAGTGCCTCTGATTAACCCCAAATAAAGTACAGCTGTTCTAGTAGGTCTTGCCTGACATTTTCTTAGTCACGTCCTACACAAATGCCATGGTCCGCAGAAAGCTTCTAAAGCATCAGAGGGATCTCATTGTTAAAAGGTATCCGTCAGGAGAAGGGTACAAAAGAATTTCCAAGGCATTAGATATACCATGGAACACAGTGAAGACAGTCATCATCAAGTGGAGAACATATGGCACAACAATGACATTACCAAGAACTGGATGTCCCTCCAAAATGGATGAAAAGACAAGAAGAAAACTGGTCTGGGAGGCTACCAAGAAGCCTACAACAACATTAAAGGAGCTGCAGGAATTTCTGGCAAGTACTGGCTGTGTGGTACATGTGACAACAATCTCCCGTATTCTTCATATGTTTGGGCTTTGGGATAGAAGGCAAGATGGAAGCCTTTTCTTAAGAAGAAAAACATCCAAGCCTAGCTAAATTTAGCAAAAACACACCTGAAGTCTTAAAAGCATGTGAGAAAAGGTGTTATGGTCTGATGAAACCAAGGTTGAACTTTTTGGCAATAATTCCAAAAGATATGTTTGGCGCAAAAACAACACTGCATATCACCAAAAGAACACCATACCCACAGTGAAACATGGTGATGGCAGCATCATGCTTTGGGGCTGTTTTTCTTCAGCTGGAACTGGGGCCTTATTCAAGGTAGAGGGAATTATGAACAGTTCCAAATACCAGACAATATTGGCACAAAACCTTCTGGCTTCTGCTAGAAATCTGAACATGAAGAGGAACTTCATCTTTCAGCATGACAACAACCCAAAGCATACATCCAAATAAACAAAGGAATGGCTTCACCAGAAGAAGATTAAAGTTTTGGAATGGCCCAGCCAGAGCCCAGACCTGAATCTAATCGAAAATCTGTGGGGTGATCTGAAGAGGGCTGTGATCAGAAGATGCCCTCGCAATCTGACAGATTTGGAGTGTTTTTGCAAAGAAGAGTGGGCAAATCTTGCCAAGTCAAGATGTGCCATGCTGATAGACTCATACCCAAAAAGAATGAGTGCTGTAATAAAATCAAAAGTTGCTTCAACAAAGTATTAGTTTATGCAACCATGTTTTTTTTTTTATTTTTACTTCCCTTCACCTAAAAGATTTCAGTTTTTTTTTCAATTGAGTTGTACAGTTTATAGGTCACATTAAAGGTGGAAAAAGTTCTGAAATGATTTATCTTTGTCTCATTTTATAACATCCCAGAAACCTGCCATTTTAACAGGGGTGTGTAGACTTTTTATATCCACTGTGTGTGTATATATATATATATATATATATATATATATATATATATATATATATATATACACACACACACACATATATACACACACATTCATTTATATATATATACACACACACACACACACACATATTTATATATATATATATATATATATATATATATATATATATATATATATATATATATAGTTGAAATAAAAGAAAGCACTCACAGGTCTTCTTATTAATGGGTTAAACCAAAAGGTAACGTATTATGACGTTTCGAGGTTCAGTTTGACCCCTTCCTCAGATTAAACAATAGTGACAAAATACAGAAATAAATACTGTGATCAATCAACAAATTTCAATACTTACAAATCACACCTGTGTCTCATACTGTGCTGTGAAGTGTGTGTGTGTGTGTGTGGAACGCACGCCGTGCGATTCAGAAAACCGGAAGTGATCATCATATCCGGTATATTAAACTTAATATCTGGTCCCTTCAGGGAGGTGTGTTATATCAAACACTTACATACCAACTTCTAAATCAAAAACGTGTATGTATTAATAAAGTGATGGTCATAACATTCATGTAATGTATATTAAATGCATCAGAGTAACGTTAACCTGATGCTCACATACCCCTTATTCGTCAGTGGAAGAAGCCGGAAGTGTCATCACTTCCGTTTTTTGTCGAAAATACTGAATAGCGTATTTGGGCTTAGAATATAGTGATATGGTCAATCCCTTATGTGACACATATTGTATCTAGCATCCATGTCACAAAGATATAAGGGAATGCTGGCAAAACCCTACATGTAAAAGCGCCAAACCGGAAGTGGCTATATCAGCACTATTAGGCGCATCTGGCTATCTTAATAGTTGCTTAGCAACCGTAGCAATACATACTAAGGTTGGGAAAGCCGGTTTGAGGAAACAGAATCATGTAACAATAACACAGAGGTGTTAAATCTATGTTGATATTTTTTCTTACTGTGTTATTTAGGATCTAATAAAGATAGCAGGTGTTTATGTGTCTAAGCCAGAGAACAGAAATATGCTTATAATATGAATGGCCAAAAATGAATACAACGCAACTAAGTGTATAAAACATCTAATGTATAGCTCATCCCATTTTGCTATATCACAGAGCACAATAATGTATACAATAAACCAAAACAACAAAATCAATTATCCCCACTGTGAGCATACTTTCATAAATTAAAAATAGAATAGTAAAAAAGTGTGTAGCACTCCAAAGCTGTGCAAATATAGTGCCCAGTGTTGACCGCTCTAGTCTCAAAGCTTGATATCCCCAATTCACCTAGTAGGACCCAAAAGTAAAAATATTCTATACTTCAAATAGTGGTTTATACCACTGCAATAACATCCACATCTGATGTTCTGCCTGGCATAGGCGAGAAAACATCCTTATTCCTCTCCACCATTTCCTTAACTTCCTTTACTTGTTCAGGTGTTAGCTCTGGTGAAATAGTCACTACTTGTTCTGAGACTTGAGGCTCAGCCCTGGTATTATCTAACTGGGCTAGTAATGCTTCTCTATCCCTCCATGGCTTAAGAAGATTTATGTGGAATATTTGCTCTTTCCTACGTCGGTCAGGCTGACTAACTTTATAATTCACAGGGCTTACTTTTTCTATAATTTCATAAGGTCCCTGCCAATGAGCCAAAAGCTTACTCTCAGCTGTAGGAACCAAAACCATTGCCCTGTCACCCTGTTTAAATTCCCTTACAGTAGCACTCTTATTATAATAAAATCTTTGAGTATCCTGAGCTTTTTCCATATATTGGCGAACCAGGGGGAAAACATGAGCCATTCGCTCCTGCATTTTCTCTATATGCTGCACCACATTAGTACCTGGTACTCCCTGTTCCTCCCAAGTTTCCTTTAGTATGTCCAACATACCTCTTGTATGTCGACCATACAAAAGTTCAAAAGGAGAAAAACCAGTTGAGCTTTGGGGAATTTCACGGACTGCAAACAATAAGTAAGGAAGCAGTTGATCCCAATCCTTCCCATCTCTACTAACAACTTTCCTTAACATCCCCTTAACTGTGCGGTTAAACCTCTCTACTAGCCCATCTGTCTGTGGGTGATATACTGAGGTTTTCAAAGCCTTTATTTTAAATAACTGGCACAACTCATTCATGAGACGGGAAACGAAAGGAGTACCTTGGTCAGTTAAAATCTCCTTTGGGATCCCAACCCGTGAAAATACTTGTACCAATTCGTTTGCTATATTTTTAGCATTAGCCTTACGTAGTGGAATGGCCTCAGGGTATCGAGTTGCATAATCTACAATAACAAGAACATATTGGTGACCACAAGCTGATTTCTCTAATGGGCCTACCAAGTCCATCCCAATCAAATGGTACATCAATAATTGGGGGGGGGGGTATAAGTGGAGCCCTTAACTTGGGTTTTGAGGATGACAGTTGGCATTCTGGGCAGGAAGAACAATATCTCTTTACTTCTTTGTAAACCCCTGGCCAATAGAACCTCCTCAGGACCCTTTCCTGAGTTTTCTCTACCCCCAGATGTCTACCCAAAAGGTGTGAATGTGCAAAGTCTAACACCTTCCTAGTATGAGAGGAAGGCACAACTAGTTGTTCTATCTCTTGACCTTCCTCTGATATTACTCGTACAGAAGGTCATTATTAACCATAAAATACGGGTATACACTTTTTGTTTGACCTTCTACAGGTGCTCCATTAACCTCTACTACCCTGCTCCTTGCATGGTGTAGCAAGGGTTCATTAGCTTGTTCTCGCCCAAAGCTACTGCTAATAATGTCTAGTTCACAGTGAACATTTTTAGTAATTTCACTTCCCTGATCTACTTCAGATTCTGTGCACTGAGTGGCCACGCCTTTATTACTACGTTTTCCCTGCTCATTTAACAAAACTTCATTAAGGGCTTTGTTAAATCTGTATTTACTCTTCCTGCGCTCTTTTCTATATTTACCCCTTTTGGGACTGGATGCATACAAATCAAGGTGAATAAAAGGGAAAACGTCATGTAGACTCCTATCCCCTGCTTCAACCTCTGACTCTCCTTGTTTAGCAGTAAGTTTAGACTGTATTAGTGTGTGAAACTCTGGAAAGTTTCTTCCTATAACCAAGGGAAAGGGCAGCCTAGGTACCACTACAGCAGTTATTTGTATTAATTTCCCAAGTATAGAGACACTTATAACAGCAGTAGGATAAGTAACAGTACACCCATGAATACACAGTACCCCTATTGTCTTATTTTTTTGCAACTGTGATTGTTCCACTAAATCTCC